>NC_058416.1:37575013-37867175 GCF_002201575.2 Neomonachus schauinslandi | reverse complement strand
AAGAAAGAAAGAAAGAAAGAAAGAAAGAAAGAAAGAAAGAAAGAAAGAAAGAGAAAGAAAGAAAGAAAGGAAGGAAGGAAGGAAGGAAGGAAGGAAGGAAGGAAGGAAGGAAGAGAAGAAAATTATTTCAAATAGATGTTAGGTTCATATTTTCCTTTATGTACTGGAAGTTCTAACTCTTATAATATAAATAATGGCATACATCTGTCCCTTGGGGAACCATTAGGGTTGATAAAGTGTGACTTTTGTCTGTTCTCCTTAGGAATAGTAAAATCTTGGTGCCTCTCTTTACCAATAAGATGAATAACATGCAATGTTTGCAAATTTCCTGTGAAAAACCTCAGTCTAGAAATGGTGCTTTCTTGTTCTTTTAATGTTTTTATGGACAAAAATAGGAGAATAGACTCAGGGTCTGAGAGGGCTCAAATTCTGAACCAACTATCTTACCTCCCAAATTCTGAACCAGCTATCTAAGAAGAAAAAGAAGAAGGCAGGTGGCAAAATAAAGACATTACCTTTAGTTTTGCTGGGACTAATAGGGAGCATATAACTTATATCTGTGGATAAGAAATGTAGGACACATTTGAGCCTCCAAATATTAAATTCGAGTATTGGACTAAAGTTGGTGTAGCCATGGAAAACTGAAAGCTTCCTCACAGAGGGACCTACTCAGTGCAACTCACAGAGGCATGGACCAGAAGTAAGGCCCATCCTAAAAAATAGGATTATGTCCAATTCTCTCCCAGTTCCCAAAACAAACCCAGATTCCTGTGAGTGAGACATCAATGTCTAGATCAGTTGAGTTCACCCTGGTGATTGACACAGTGACTGATTCCTGAGCCAGGCTGCTTTGTCATGGCCACCTGTGTTCCTCACAATCAAAGATCTTTTCCTGACCTCGCTCATCTCTCTACCTTTTGCTAGCACTGTTTCTCTCTTAAAGAGGCTAGCCTTTAAAAACAAAACAAAAACACATATACCATATTTAAACACAGAGATGACAATAGCAACTACTTTAATAGTGTTTACTATGTGTCGGACACTTCTCCAAGCATTTTCCATACACAGTTGACCCTTGAACAATGTGGCTGTTAGGGGAACCAACACCCCCATTCATAGCTGAAAATTCATGTATAATTTTTCACTCCCCTCAAATTCAACTATTAATAGCCTACTGTTGACCAGAAGCCTTATTGATAACATAAATGGTCAATTAACACATATTTTGCATGTTAAATGCATTATGTACTGTATTCCTACAATAAAGTAAGCTAGAGAAAAGAAAATGTCATTAAGAAAATCATAAGGAGGGGCACTTGGGTGGCTCAGTCGGTTAAGCGTCTGCCTTCGCCTCAGGTCATGATCCCAGGGTTCCAGGATGGAGCCCAATGTCCGGCTCCCCACTCAGCGTGGAGCCCACTTCTCTCTGCCCCACCCCTCACTCATGCTCATGCTCTCTCTCTCTCAAATAAATAAATAATATCTTTTTTAAAAAAGAAAAGACGATCATAAGGAAAAGAAAATACATTCACAATACTGTGATATAAAAAATATCTGCGTACAAGTGGAGCCTTGCAGTTCAAATGCTTGTTGTTCAAGGGTCAACTATATTAATAGAGTTAATGCACAGAAAAAAACCTAGGCAAGAGGTACAATATTATACCATTTTTACAGGAGGAAACTGGTACAGAACAAATAAGGAACTTGTACTAGGTTACACAGCTAGTAAATGTGGGACTCAGATTCAAACCATAAGCTCAGAATTCATCTCCTTTTTTTATTTATTTTGTTTTATTTTATGTAATGTTAGTCACCATACATTACATCATTAGTTTTTTTTAAGATTTATTTATTTATTTATTTATTTATTTATTTATTTATTTATTTAGGCACCCCAATAGTTCAATTTTTTTTATTTTATTATGTCAGGTAAGTCACCATACATTACATCATTAGTTTTTGATGTAGTGTTCCATGATTCATTGTTTGCGTATAACACCCAGTGCTCCATTCAGTATGTGCCCTCTTTAATAACCATCACCTGGCTAACCCATCCTCCCAACCCCCTCCCCTCTAGAACCCTCAGTTTGTTTCTCAGAGTCCATCGTCTCTCATGGTTCATCTCCCCCTCCAATTTCCACCCCCTTCATTTTTCCCTTCCTGCTAACTTCTTCTTTTTTTTTTTCTTTAAAGATTTTATTTATTTTTTGACAGAGAGAAAGAAACACAGTGAGAGAGGGAACACAAGCAAGGGGAGTGAGAGAGGGAGAAGCAGGCTTCCCGTGGAGCAAGGAGCCCGATGCAGGGCTCAATCCCAGGACTCTGGAATCATGACCTGAGCCAAAGGCAGATGCTTAACGACTGAGCCACCCAGGTGCCCCTTCTTCTTTTTTTTTTTAACATATAATGTATTATTTGTTTCAGAGGTACAGGTCTGTGATTCATCAGTCTTACACAATTCACAGCGCTCATCATAGCACATAACCTCCCCAATGTCCATCACCCAGCCACCCCATCCCTCCCACCCCCCACCACTTCAGCAACCCTCAGTTTGTTTCTTGAAATTAAGAATTCCTCATATCAGTGAGATCATATGATACTTGTCTTTCTCTTATTATTTCACTTAGCATAATACCCTCTAGTTCCAACCACGTCATTGCAAATGGCAAGATTTCAGGTTTTTTTATGACTGCATAATATTCCATTGTGTATATATGCCACATCTTCTTTATCCATTCATCTGTTGATGGACATCTTGGCTCTTTCCATAGTTTGGCTATTGTGGACATTGCTACTATAAACATTGGGGTGCACATACCCCTTTGGATCACCCCGACATTTGTATCTTTGGGGTAAATACCCAGTAGTGCAATTGCTGGGTCATAGGGTAGCTCTATTTTCAACTTTTTGAGGAACCGCCATACTGTTTTCCAGAGTGGCTGCACCAGCTTGCATTCCCACCAACAGCGTAAGAGGGTTCCCCTTTCTCCACATCCTCACCAACATCTGTCGTTTCCTGACTTGTTAATTTTAGCCATTCTGACTGGTGTGAGGTGGTATCTCATTGAGGTTTTGATTGGGATTTCCCTGATGCTGAGCTATGTTGAGCACTTTTTCATGTGTCTGTTGGCCATTTGGATGTCTTCTTTGGAAAAATGTCTGTTCATGTCTTCTGCCCGTTTCTTGATTGGATTATTTGTTCTTTGGGTGTTGAGTTTGATAAGTTCTTTATAGATTTTGGATACTAGCCCTTTATCTGATATGTCATTTCCAAATATCGTCTCCCATTCTGGCAGTTGTGTTTTGGTTGTTGACTGTTTCCTTTGCTGTGCAAAAGTTTTTATCTTGATGAAGTCCCAATAGTTCATTTTTGCCCTTGCTTCTCTTGCCTTTGGTGATGTTTCTAGGAAGAAGTTGCTGAAGCTGAGGTCGAAGAGGTTGCTGCCTGTGTTCTCCTCTAGGATTTTGATGGACTCCTGTCTCACATTTAGGTCTTTCATCCATTTGGAGTCTATTTTTGTGTGTGGTGTAAGGAAATGGTCCAGTTTCATTCTTCTGCATGTGGCTGTCCAATTTTCCCAACACCATTTGTTGAAGAGACTGTCTTTTTTCCATTGGACATTCTTTCCTGCTTTGTCAAAGATGAGTTGACCATAGAGTTGAGGGTCCATTTCTGGACTCTCTATTCTGTTCCATTGATCTATGTGTCTGTTTTTGTGCCAGTACCATACTGTCTTGATGATGACAGCTTTGTAATAGAGCTGGAAGTCCGGGATTGTGATGCCACCAGCTTTGTTTTTCTTTTTCAACACAGACTTCATCTTCTTAACCATTAACCTCCACCACATCTCAAGAGAGAGACCAATAGAGATACATAGCCAATAGATGCAGATATAAAAACATTAATTTCTTCAGAGCATCAAATCACAGTACATACATTTTTTGACATTTCAATTATTGTAGATAAATCATTGCATTGATAAAAATTCCTAAATACAGAGCAATAGGTGATTAAAATGGTAGCGAATTGGGCACTGTTACTTGACTGTATGGCAGGAAGTGATCTTCCCAGAAAAAGGCACTTGTATCTTTTCCATGATTTTATTTTCTGACTTAATAGAATATTTCTTATCTTTTACATTACTATAGAACAAAACAATGATTTCTATTTTATAACTTACATAGCTGTTTTCATGTAGTTTTAACAGTTCTTTTTTTTTTATTTATTTATAGCCCATGGGAAGGAAGAGTTGGAGGGCTCTCAAGGAAGTTTGTGGTGCTAAGCAACAGTTCTGTTCATGTACACCCTCCCATTCTATGCTTTTGCTCATGAACCCATAATATCTTGGTACTTATGTATAAATTTTAATAGCATAGAGAACAGCTTAATCTTATTTACACAGTACTCTTTATTTCACTGCTTCTTTGCTATCTAAAAGTATAATACAATTCAGCAGAAAAATGTGTGCAGTCAGGAATAAATTTCTTGATTACTCAGAGTAATGCAAAAAAAATGCAAAAAAAGTAACAGTTTTACTTAAATCCTTTAACTTTATTTTTTAAGTTTTTTATTTTAATCATCAGTAATCTTCAAAAAGTTACATTTACTTGCCCAAATTCTATATTTTTAATGAGATTAGGTAGGCTTTTATCTATTCCTCTTAAATGAATCTTGCAGAATGCAATCATGAACAGCTCTGAAAAGTTGGTTTAGTTTTAGACCATTAATTAGAAACTAATAATAAACCTGGTTATTGGCTTTTTTTTAAAGTTACTATAGCTACTGACTCTAATTTGAGTCTTAGGAGTTTCTGAATTGTGTATTATAAGAATTGATGAACTTAATTGCCTCCTAAAACCTCCCACAGGCAGTATATATCTTTTATGAAGAAACAATAAATCACAGAGAACTAATAATTTACCATCTCTCTACTTAGGAAAATATGAACATGAAAGGTCTTTCCCTCTAGTGTATGAGAATTTTAATAAGAATATTCTGTTAATAAGAAGTGGTTAATTTTTTTTATTATTAGATCACATTAAATTCCATAGTTCAGGTTTTTTTACCATCAACTGACAATTCCATTTAGGTCTTTTTTTACATAGGCAGAAATAGTATATTTGTGACTAAATGAAATTAGCCATTAAAAATGGTTATACTTTCTCAGGCACTAAATATAAAATACAATATTTACCTGTCTGCTTGGGGGCTAAACAGAAATAAAAATTCCAGATCCACAAAAGCTTCAGAAAAATGAAGTCAGATAAAAGATGGCAAGTTGCCCTGGTCACTTGTGAAAAAACTGTTCCTACCCCATCTGTAAACAAATAGAAATTCATTACTAGATAGCTCAAAAGAGACAAATTACCCAGAATTTATGGGAGAGTAATTTCTTTCCTTTAAGTCATGATAATGAATCTCCATTATCCTACATTTTTAGTTTACCCTCGATCCTCAGAAATTGGAACAATGATTATAGGCTGCAGTAAAAAATAGCTCCCATATTCTTCCTTTGATTCTCTTACATACATACAAATGGGATTCTCTTTGCATTTACCTTTGCTGAGTACAGGTTTTTAGAGATGAATGTAACACATGTTAACATTTTGTCCAAAAGTTAGTTCCTGTTATTATATTATTACTAAGTTCTATAGTAAGAAATTAAAAAGATAAGCAGTTCTCAACTTAAAAGCACATTATCCTTGTCCATTGATATAGTTTGGTTTAAAATTACAAATATTTTTTCCCATAGAAGCAATATTAGAAAGATCCACCTGGTTCCTGGGAAGATCCAGTTCCCACTGTTGGACTCACACAGGCAGGATGACACTGGTCGGTAACATAACAGGGGATGACCTGATCATGGCTAAAGATGACCTACCTCTTTGGTGGCAACATCAAGGCAATCTGTACAGAAACTGGTCTGATGGCCTTGAGAGAAAACAGAATGAGAGGAACAAATAAAGACTTCAAAAAATCTGAAGAAAATGCTCTTTATAAAAATCAAGAAGGCACCCCCGAGAGGCTTATCTCTTGCAAACCACAGTTGCCTCCAAGGAAATAGTTGGGATTAACTTGGGGCAGTTGCCCAGAAGAATCCATGTTTCAGTTGATCTTTATTCGCAGAACATCTTGTCTATCTTTCTGCACATGAAGTGCAGGATGTCCACTGGGCTGCCTTCATCTGTGAGTCATGTACAATGCTCTCTTCCCAATAAAGTATGCTTTTTCTCAAAAGCAAAGGACTAAAACCACAATAGACTGCTCCGTAAGGTAGCCAACCAGTAAAAGTATAAATTTATAATATCAAAACTATAGGTTAAGTTCATCATCTTATATTACATTCACTTTATAATCTGCCAGCACAGCCCAACACTGTAAATTTGTACAAGAGAAGTTATTTATGTAACTATTAAATCCAGCATTATTTGTAATACAAAAAACTTGAGAACCACACAAGTATCTACTGATAGGTGAATGGACTAGATAAATATTACATATATATTTATTTATACACAGTTATAAATTAGAATATTTATACAATGCAATATTGTACAAACTTTAACATAAATGAAGTATATCTACATTTACCAACATGGCTAAACCTCAAGACATATTGTTGACAGGAAAAAAGTAGGTTACACCATAATATATATCATAAATCATAAATCATAAATATAATTTAGGTAATGTTTGAAACCATTTTAAATGGTATATATTTGTTGGCCAATATGTGTATATATAGTAAAAAATAAGCACAATGGTAAGAACATTACATTCACTTGAGAATGGTAGTCATCTCTAGAGAGGAAGGGCAGCAAGTAAGTTTTAGATCAGAAGAGATAGATTTTCAAATATATCTGCAATATTCTTTTTTTAAAAAATCTCACCCTTTCAGTTAGTCCATTTAGCTGAAGTTATTTTCTTAATAATTTTTCTTACAATTAAATATTCATAAAAGCAATGAACTAAAAAAGTTGTACCGATTTATATGATCACCAAAAGTCTATGAGAGTCCCTATTCAACTACAGCACCACCAGTGATCAGTATTATTTTTCTTCATAATCTTTCCTCATTCATTATGTGAAAAATAATATCTGGTATGTAGTTATTTTTATTTGCATATTTTAGTTAGAATTGGGGCTTAATATTTATTTATGCATTTATTAGCCATTGTATTTATTAAACTATGCATAATCTACTTATGCCATTTGTCCATTTTCTTTGAGAAGTTTCTTGTCAATTTATATGAATTCTTTGTATATAAAAGATATTATTCACTACTGGGTATTTGCCCAAAGAAAGTGAAAATACTAAATCAAAAAAATATATACACCACTACGTTTATTGCAGCATTATTTACAGTACTCAAGATATGGAAGCACCCTAAGTGTCCATTGATAGATGAATGGATAAAGAATATGTGGTATATATATATATATATATATATATATATAATGGAATATGACTCAGCTATAAAAAAAAGACTGAGATCTTGACATTTGAGACAACATAGATGGATCTAGAAGGTATTATGCTAAGTGAAATAAGTCAGACAGAAAGACAAATACTATATGATTTCACTTACATGTGGAATCTAAAAAACAAAACAAAAGAACAAAGAAAGCAGAAACAGACCCATAAATACAGAGAACAAACTGATGGTTGCCAGAGGGGTGGGGGTTGGAGGATAGACAAAATGGGTGAACGGGAGTAGGAGATACAGGTTTCCAGTTATGGAATGAATATGTCATGGGGATGAAAGGTACAGCACAGGGAATATAGTCAATGGTATTGTAATAGCATTGTGACAGGAGGTATCTACATGTGGTGAGCACAGCATTATGTATAGACTTACTGAATCACTATGTATGTCTGAAACTAATGCAATATTGTGTCAGCTAAATAAAATAACACATCATTCCCTTTTCTGTCATCCTTATAAATATTCCCTCAAATCAGTGTATTTCAGAGGCAATTCTTTAAAGTATCAAACAACGAACATGTAAGGTAGTTGGATATTCAGTATTTAAGTGGTTCTAAGATAATAGTATGCATGATTCATTTTGAAGTCAGAGCAAGGTCAATTTAAGAATGATATGCTTTCAAGCTATTTTTATTTACATCCAAATTAATTGAATTTTATCTATACCATATTATTCCCATTCACTTAGATTCCAATATACTTTTCTGATGTGAAGAAAAAGAATGAAGCTAGTAGCCTTGATGATAATTGAACATAACCTTGACTATTGTCCAAATAAGTGGCGCCTCACTGGAAATAATCATCTTTCGGGGGCTTATGGCAGAAAAACAGTTGAGAACTGCTGCTTTAACTAACAGAACGAGTAGAAAACCCATATGATACATAGTGAGCCCTCATCATACTTTATGGTAATCAGTTATATAATTGTCTGGCTTCTCTACTAGATTGTAAGCTCTATGAGAACAGATTTGATTGTCTTCCTTATCCTTGTATTCTGGTACATAATTGTTGAATGCATGGATGAATGAATAGTAAGAATAAAACAATCACAGGGTATATTCACTATGTGCTGCCTTAACAGTTAAAATAAGAGTAGTAGAAATTCACATTTTTTTTTGCCTGTAAGTGACTTTGGTCATGAAGCTTTACCATGACTGTTTAAATGAATCAAATGTTCAGAAAAAATTGTCCAAACTCTTAAAAATACTATTATTTATTTATTTATTTACTCATTTATTTAAAAAAAACCCTTTTTTATTCTATTTGTTTCTTTCCACCTAATTTGAAATGCACATTGAGTAGAAAGTTAAAAAAAAAATCTCCTGAGAAACCCTGCTATACATGGTGAATTATTTTCTTCTTGTCACATAAATTTTATTTCTGTCAAATTAACACAAAATCTTGAGTTTAGACTCAAAATTAATTACATATACACCCTGCAGGTAAAGAACTACTGCAAGTAAAGACCCTGGTCGATGTGTTACAGTTACACTGTTTTATTTTTCTAGTTCCAGTGAAATGTCTTGACCGGGGATTCTGAACACGGTCTAAACTTGTTTATAACATGTTATTTCCTTCTTTGGTTTTCCTTATAAAATGACAATTGCCTCCCTCCTCCACCATTACCCTTCCTTACATTAATGATCCCAGTACATGCAACTAAAGAAGGAGAGAGCAGGATATTCAGGCAATCCCTCTCCAGGAGCCAGATCATGGAGTAGCCACCATGGTACCATATTTGGCCCCACCTGGACTGCTCCAGGAATGCAGTTTCATCTGTTCTTCCTGAACGGGTAAGATTCAAATTCGTCAAACTCACAGGGCACTGCTTAGAAAACCCGAATGCCAGTTTATTAATTTAAATTAGAACACACATCAATACTTTTGCCCACTAGCCAAGGCAAATCTTTTCTGATAAATCAGACATTTAGGAAGTTAAGTAGAAAAATCTATCCAGTGAACATAAAATGGTAGATCATTGGATGTCCTTGAAAAATATTTTACTCAAGTTAAAGGGAAGTCTATCAATGCATCACAATAGAGAAACCCTCTCTTGAGACAGAATGCTCAAGACTGCCACATAAACTCCTTTCTCCTTCTAGAAGGTGCTGTATATGCATATACATCCAACCTGTTTACTTCTTTTTAACAGACATGAAAAAAGCAACTATATATAATAAAGCATAAATCAGTGCATGTTTTTGTATATTACAGCATCCTGCATCATTGATACTAAAGCTATGCTTTTTGGTATTTGTATTTTGTATATACGTGTAAGTAGTCAATGAAAGATGCCATCATTACACTTTCACATATCAATGGCTGTAATGGATCAAGAAAACAGTCTATTTTAATCTCTATATAAACCAAAAATTTCCAAGGTTCAGATCTGGGTCAAATTAATTTCTTACTAAGTTTCTTACTAAAAAGTTATTATAGTCAGTCATGTATATATCGAAAGTGTAGACAATGTTTTACTTCTGTTTTATCAATATTTTTACATCACCTTAATGTCAGTTATTTTCAGTTTTAGTGACAAAATTATGTTTATGAATCATTTGAAGAATGTCTATTAAAATTTGAGACTGAATTCTATGATGACAGTGACTATAATCGTTAATAATTTATCTCCAGCTAGGTTCATGATTTTATGCTAAGTAGGTTAGGAGAGGCATATAAATATTAGGAATAAAAATCATGTTATTGTACTCTTCATATCATATGTGAAATATAATAGTAACAAGACAGTAACTTGAGTCGACATTCTAAAACCAAGTCTAGAACACTGACTTCACATTCATTTGTTGAAATATTTCCATTCATTTTAAAGCCAACTGTAATAATCACCTAGTTAATTCTGTGATACAAAATTTATCATCATTAAAGCTAAATATTTTCAACCTTAGGAGATTTTATTGTGGTCAATGTCACAATAAACTGTTAGACATAAGTTGGTTGCCACCTGGCATCCATACCTGCTTTTCTCCATCAACAATACTCTGATCTTCCTTGGAAAGTTTATTCCTCCCAAATCCTTAGCCATGTGGTTGGGACGGGAATGACCCCTATGTCCAGCCTTTGAATTAAGCTCCGCAGTTGGTTCAAGAATGGAAATATAGAGAACAAATCTCATGACATGTGCACAAGCTACAATAATTAGTCTTTTTTTAGATGGTATGCTTTAATGGTATGAGGCTTGCCTTAGGCACTTTGTAACCAGAGGGGAAGCCACCATATAGAGCCTGAGAATAAAGCTAACCCAAGTGGAAGTAGAGCAGAGAGACAAAGAGAAGCCAGATCTTAGTGATATTGTTTAAACAGGTGGCTGGATCAGTCCTCACCCAGAGCTAGTTGTACCACTGGCCTTTGAAGATCAAACCAGCGTATGAGTCTTTTGTTCATTTGTTTGTTTTCGCTGTTTGAATTTTGTTTTCCATTGCATGTCACTAAAAGAGTTTTAACTGACATAGAAACCAACAGACCTGACTTCAGAATTATACGGAGTTATGACATGTATACGTCTAAGAAATAACACAGCAGATCGATTTATTTCTGCATTTAAAAAATATTTATTGATGGCTCAGTCGGTTAAGCGTCTGTCTTCGGCTCAGGTCATGATCCCAGGGTGCTGGGATCAAACCCTGCGTGAGGCTCCCTGCTCAGCTATCTCTCTCTCTCTCAAATAAATAAATAAAATCTTTAAAAAATATATTTATTGACTACCTATTTATTCCAGGCAATATAGGAGTGCTGAGGTTACAGGGATAAACAAAATATTCATGGTCCCTTCCCTCAGAATGGCCTGCTTTAAAAAAAAATGTTCCCTTTAATTTTGAAAGGGCTTTGAGGAAGAGGAATAGAAGCTCAAAGAGGCTTATCACAGGGGAAAGGACCTGCTCTGGGGTGTATTAATTCCCTAAAGCTGCCCTGAGAACCACAAATTGGGTGGCTTGAAACAACAGAAATCTATTCTCTCACACTTCTGGAGGCCAGAATTCTGAAACCAAGGTGTTGGCGGGGACCCTTGAAGGCTCTAAGGACGACTCTTTTCACCACCTCTTCCTAGCTGCTGGTAGCTGCCGTAAATCCCTGGTATTCCTTTACTGGCAGCTCTGTCACTCCAATCTCTGCCCCTGGTGACATATGGGCTTCTTCCCCGTGTCGCTGTGTCCCCAGATCTTTCTCTCCTTGGGGAATCAGGACTCCCAACATATCTTTTTGGCAGACACAATTATTCACCACAGGGGGTTAGGTAAGACTCCCTTGTCTGAGGTGATCATCCTGCGCAGACATCCAAGAATGAGAAACGAACAACAGGGCCATGTATTCTGCTAGAGGCTGCATTTGTTGCTGTTGCATTATTTCTGCCTCAACCCATCGCTGCTCCTGTATTACCTTCCATTCTTTCATCTCAATCCCGATACTTTAAGAGAGAGAAATTGTGGAAGGGCAACTCCTAACGATGAAAACAGAATCTCTAGGGGAAGGCACTGAGCCACATGATAAATGAATTCTGCTTGTGCATTTATCCCTTGAAAAATATTTTTTTCCAAAGCTTTTGTTTAGAATAGGTGGTAGAGCAATTAGGAATTTCTTTTTTTCCCTCTCAAACATAAGACTGTATTTAATAGTCGTTTGTATCCTGGAAGAAATGAGCAAGTAATCTGTTTTCTACCTTTAATTTTCACTGCTAATGTTAAACCATTAGCACATACATTTTAATTGCAGAAATTGCTTTAAAATTTTCTCAACTAAATGTTCTCAAAACAAAATTTAGACACATTGCTGTGAACATTTCCAAAGAAACCCTAGGTTTAGTCATCTCAAATCAGTGAGTTCCCTCACTGACTAAGACCTCTTCTTTAGAACACAAACAGCCGTGTCCCATATAACCTTCTCTCCTCACCAGTCCATTAGTGGTGAACTTCATTGTCTTTTCTTCCACAGATGACTGGCACATGAGTTTTATTCAATACTTTCTTACTTACTGACCACGGGTAAAATAAACTAAAATTAAATTTTAGAAAAAAATTATAATTTGAGTTGTATGTATTACTTTGAAATCAGTCAAAAAAATATTTTTTCTATTATTTGAGCAAATGTCACCATGAACATAAAACATTTTATCAAGGTTGTGAAGCCAAAATATTTAAAGTATTTTGTATATATAGAATCTCACTATTATTTATTGAATCAGCTACTTTACTACACACATTTTATCCTCTGATATTCCTGACCATTTTATGAATTAAGTATTAAATAAAGTATTGTGAAAAAAGTATTATTGCCTTTGCTTCATGGATGAAGACAGATGAAACCCAAGGTCACATAGCAAATAGAAAATAAAAACTTAGGTCTGGCTACTGTTAAAGTAAGTGTTTTCTCCACTAACACCACCCTTATTCTTTCCCAAGGTCTCAAAGAGAAAATGCCACACATTTTTTTTTAAGTATATACTATATTCTCTTTTAACCTAAAATCCAGTAGCTTATAGGGGACTACTTTTAGTTATGTGCTCTCATAAAACTAATGTTCTAGAAGCAAGTCTTCCTGATTATCATTAGTGAGATACTTTTTAGCACCTACTTTGTGCACAATTCTAGATAAAAATGCTGATATCATTGAAAGCATGGGGAAAATGGACCCTGCCATTGAGGGATTTATAATCTATCAAGGAAGTCAAGACACATCAGGTTATTATCTAACCTAGATTTCTTAACTGACTGTTGTTCCTTGGAGAAGATCTAAATTCATTAAGAAGATTGCATGAACTAGTTTCACCTACACTCTTCAGCTTTAGTCTTTTCCACAGATGATACTCTTTCCCCCACCCCAAATTCTAATATGTAGTCATACTGAAATTCAAGCTCCTAAACCCCTATTCCTACCCTTGCCAGTATCTCGGCCACCTCTGGCAAGCATCTGGCCAGGTTTACTCTTATCATCCTTGACTAAACTATAAACTCCACCATGATAATGCTTAGAACATAAAATATGCTCAACTGTTAGACCTGCAAAGACATGAATGCTTTTGCTTGTCCAAGTATTGGTTGGTTGGTTCGTTGGTTGGTTGTTTTTAAAGGAATTAATTCACTGAGGAACAAATTTTCTATAATCAAGTACAATGACTCTATGACCATGCCTACGTCAAGGAGAAGTTCACAATGTCTCTTCATGGCATAGCCTATCACAGCAAACAAAAAAGCCTTTTGAAGGTTTTTGTAGAGAATTGTTTTTTAAAATAATCTTATTTAATCAAAGAGAAACCCCTCGGGCGCCTGGGTGGCTCAGATGGTTAAGCGTCTACCTTTGGCTCAGGTCATGATCTCAGGGTCCTGGGATCGAGTCCCGCATCGGGCTCCCTGCTCCTTGGGAGCCTGCTTCTCCCTCTGCCTTTCTCTCTCGCTCGGTCTCTCATGAATAAATAAATAAAAAAAAAAAAGAGAGAAACCCCTCTATGCCATTAAAAAAAAAAATCCATGGACTGATCATACAACTTTAAACTGCCCTCATTGAAGAAAATCATTTATTCATCCCATCTAATTCTGTCTCCCATGCAAATATTCTTTCATAAAAGCTAAAAAAATTCCACTGATCAACTAATCATACCCTTTCATAACTGTTACCAATGATAGTTAGTAATAATGTGATAGCACAATTAATGCAATGTAATTCCAAGTTTGAAATTTTTAAGTGAGACCAAAACTGTAAAGTTTTAAATTACAGTTTAATGTTTTTTTCTCTTTTCCAGGCATTGGCATTGCATTTCTTCTAACTAAAGAGTGGTGCTCATCAAATTTAACTTGAAATAGTCTTACATGTAATACCTGAAACCATGAAACTCCTTGAAGAAAACATAGGAAAAAAGCTCCTTGACATGGGTCTTGGTAATGATTTTTTGGAAATCACATCTAATACACAAATTAAAAAAATCAAAAACACGTGGGACTACACTGAGCTGAAAAGCTTCCTCACAGCAAAAAAAAAAAACCATCAATAAGTGAAAGAACCTACAGAATGAGAAAAAATATTTGCAAACCATGTATCTGATAAGGGATTAATATCCAAAATATATAAAGAACTCATACAACTCAAAGCAAAAAAACAAATAATCCAATATAAAAAATGGGCAAAAGACCTGAATAGACATTTTTCCAAAGAAAATATATAAATACCCAACAGATACATGAAAAGATGCTCAGTATCACTAGTCATTCAGAAAATTCAAATTAAAACCACAATGATATATCACCTCATATCTGTTATAATAGCCATCATCAAAAAGATAAGAGATGACAAGGGGTGCCCTGGTGGCTCAGTCAGTTAAGCCTCAGACTCTTGATTTCAGCTCAGGTCATGATCTCAGAGTCATGGGATCAAGCCCTGCTTCGGGCTCCTCACTCAGCAGGGAGTCTGCTTGAGATTCCTTCTTCCCCTCTCTCTGCCCCTCCCCTGCTCATGCATACACTCTCTCTCTAAAATAAAAATAAAATTAAAAAAAAAAAGAAGATTCTCTAGCCTTCTCCCTCTGCCCCTCCCTGCTCATGCTCACGCTCTCTCTCTCTCTCTCAAAAAAAAAAAAAAAAGAGAGAGAGATGACAAATGCTGACGTGGATGTGGAAAAAAGGGAAGCTTGTGCCCTGTTGGTGGGAATGCAAACTGGTACAGCCACTGTGGAAAACAGTAGGGAGGTTCCTCAAAAAATTAAAAATAGAACTACCATATGATCCAGTAATTCCACTCTGGGAATATATCCAAAGGGAAAATAAACCACTAAATGTGAAAAGGTAACTGCACCCCCATATTCACAGCAGCATTATTTACGATAGCCAAGACATGGAAATATCTAAGTGTACATCAGTAGATGAATTGATGAAGAAGTTGTGGTATATATATATATATATGTATACACACACAATGGAATTTTATTCAGCCATTGGGGGGAAAAAAAGGAAATCCTACCATTTGAGACAACATGGATAGACCTTGAAAACATTATGCTAAATGAAATAAGTCAGACAGAGAAAGACAATCATATGATCTCACTTATATGTGGAATCTTAACAACAACAACAACAACAAAATAAAAACCAAAGCCCCAAACACCAAACTCAGAAAATGAGATCAGTTTGGGGGGGGCGGTGTGCAATATTGGGGGAGGAGGAACTGGAGGAAAGTTTTCAATGGATCCAAATTTACTTCCATTTATAACAAGTACTAAGGATATGATGTACAACATGATGCCTATAGCCAACACTGCTGTGTGATGCATACAGTACACAGGGGAGTTGTTAAGAGGGTAGATCCCAAGAGTTCTCATCACAAGAATTTTTTTTCTTTCCATTGTATCTACATGAGATGATGGATGTTAACTAAACCTAATGTATAGTCATTTCACACTATATGTAAATCAGACCATCATGCTGTACACCTTAAACTTATACAGTGACATATGTCAATTATTTCTCAGTAAATCTGAAAAAAACTGGACAGTATTTGACTAGGAACCCAATTGTTAATTCTTTTTTTTTTTTTTCTCAATGAAATTAATCTAATTGTTCTTGCAGCAGAAAAAAAGAAAAAGAATGGTGCCATGTCTGGCCATGAGGCAACCAATTTTAATTTGAGTTGCAATATTCAATATTTCTAACAAAATTCTAAAATGGAATTATTCTGCCCTGGGCTGAGCCTCAAAGTCTGAGAATAATACAATAGGCACCAAATATTTTTCAGATCTTATATTAAATGTCTGAAAGAGAAACATGCTTCTGCATTGTGAAACTGGCTCTACCAACTTGAGATATCCTCCTTCCAATCATGTAGAAGAGGGGAAGAGAATTTTGGAGATAGTCTTTGAAGTGTCAAAGGCTTCCCTCTCAAGGAAGTGAAGGGAAGAAGAATTTGCAAATTAAAGTCATGAGGAAGTGAGTTTGGGGGTAGTTATTGTTGGTGGGCTGCATCTATCTTCTACTGCCACCCATCCCCTGCAGGGGAGGATGAGGTTAGCTGCCAAACAGGCTCCAAGGGGATCACTCTGAGAGTCTGATGGGCACCCCATGGAATTTTAACCTGAAACAGGAAGAGAGAGAACAAAACAAAACAAAAGGTAGTATTGAGAATACACAGTGTTTCAACAAAATGTGGGGCAAGGAAGCATGAATTTTCCCTTGGGCCAAGCTAATCTTTGGGAAAACAAAACTGAGGTCATTTTAGAATGGATTCCCCTCAAGGGGATTCCTTCTCTGGAGAACCACGGAATCCCAAAGGAGATAAAGCACAAAGCTAGGTAGAAGCCAGAACACCAGCAGGTAAAGGGAGACTGGAAACGACCAGCCATAAGAGAGGCATTTATGTGAACAAGGGATGCCCTTGCAGGATCTCTAAAAAACACAAAAAGTACATTCATGAGAGAAAGAATTAACAACTGTGCATCAGCCCCTAAAGAAACAGTCATGCAATGCAGGTATTGTCCCTAATGTCTTCTTCCCCCTGGGCTCAGTAACCCTGGGCTACCAGATAGAGTACAGCTAGGAATTGAGGAGGGCAAGGAAGCAAGAGGGGCAAGTCAGCCCTGCTCCCCTTCTCCCCTCTAGGCTTCCCACTCTGAGCTGGGAAAAGGGGAGAAACTTTAAGTTGAGTGATTTTAAAATGTTGCTTATTATACTGGAGAGGTATTGCTCAGATGAAATTTATTCTTCTGAGAAAAGCTATGGGGCATGTCCGAGATCTGATGTCTGAAAGAGAAAGAATGAATTCACTGATGGGCAGTAGTAGAAATTTTAGAAATATAATGCTCTCTTTCTTTACCAAGTTTAGTAAAGCAATTACATGTTTATCAATCATGAACTATATACCAGACACAGGAATATATATTCCTTTTGACCCTCTGGGAAGATGGTATTGTTATCCACTTTTACAGGTGAGGAGGTACTAGAAGTCCTAGCATTATATTAAATGTCACTATGCAGCTATGCAGAGGTGATACTCATATCAGCTGCCTCCATGCTCCACCTTAAGTTCAGAGTATATGAAGTGATGAGATAGATCTTCATCATTTTGTTTCTAGCTCTGGAATGTTCTCCTGGAGCATCAAGGAAAGAAGATTACACACCTCAAAATAAGTGCACCTATATTAAGCATAAATACTATGCACCAGGTACATTATATATTAACTGTAATATCCCAAACTCCAAAAGAAATTACCAATCTTATTTTACAGATTAACTCAAAAAAGCTGAGTAAACTGCCAGAGATTTCACAGCTAGTAAATAATGGAACCCAGATTCCAACATAAGCCTGCCAGATTCCAAGAAAGATGCTCTTTCCACTACTCTGTACTCTCTCGTGTAAAGATACAAATCCATGGCAGGACATGGAGGCTAAAGATTTCATCAAATCTAGATGGCCCACTTAATGAGATATTTACATAGATTAAATAATTTTCACATGTTTAATATCTGAGATATTGGGGAGAATTATTATTATTTACATTTTACTGATAAAATAAATGAGACCCCCCAAAGTTGAAATGTCCATGAACACAAAATAAGCATATGACGCAGGCAAAACTAGTTTGTATGTCCTGATTTGCATGTCTTCTCTATTTCACGATATGACCCACAATGATAGAGTTATTGGTTGTCTGTAGACACATACCCAGACTAAAATGGCAAAAGAGAGAGCACTTTACATTTACTTTCTTAAAACAATAGGAAACACAGCAGAGATGCAGTTAACTTAGCCCTTAGTACATGGACAGTCAATCTCTGAATATGAAAAATTATACTAAGACACTGCAGGCTATTCATTAGGTTGTAAATTAGGAATTAGGACAAAATTTCTTTATAGTGTTTAAGGTATAAAGTATTTGAAGTAATTTTACTTACCATTTTGTCAAGCCAATATTTCTGACTTTTCAAAATAAAATTCCAAAGAAAGAAAGTGCTTTTTATCAAACTATATAATGTTATATCCAAGATCATAACAATTACATTATTTCCATTAGAACTTTTTTAGAACAGAATTCATAAGCCACAATGATCATGAAGCCAATCTGAGAATTGAGGTTGAAAAGCCAGAAATCACCTCGGTGAGTGGTCATTATCTGTATTTACTCATTGCTCCACTGTAATTTTATACAATCTGTGTTTAAGAGCCAAATTATGAACCCCACAGCCATGACTGTGTTTCCTCTCCTTCTTTATAAAATAAAATATAAAGAATATGGCAGTTACATTCTGTCTTCTGGATTCTTAAATCACTTACCTACTAAAACTAATGCTTAAATTATATGGGTAACTCTGAGGGAAGAAAATAAGTACCACACTTGCTCATTCCATATGCAGTTTTCCCCATACTTCATTGATCAGGCTGTTTTCAAAGATTAGCTGTGGCATTTCACAGGATAATATGTTTTATGTCCATTGATATTTTGATGCTATTTGGCTTTCGAAGAATATGGTTCAAACATCTGTATTATTCTCTCCAGTGAAATCAGTTCTCTCCACACTGCAGTTTGTCTTTATAAAAAACACTCTAGGGGGCAGCTGGCTGGCTAGTCAGGTTAAGTGTCTGACTCCTGGTTTCGGCTCAGGTCATGATTTCAGGGTCCTGAGATTGAGCCCCATGTTGGTCTCAATGCTGGGCATGGAGCCTGCTTAAGATTCTCTCTCCCCCCTTCTTCTGCCCCTCCCCACCCCACTCTCTCACACATTGTAGCTTCAACCCACTTATTAATAGCAAACTAGATAGAAGTTGCAAAAATATGATATAGTTCATTTTTACCCACTACTCCTAAATTTTAGTGGCTTTTTTTTAGGTTATAAAAATAACACCATTACTAAAAATAAAGACAGCTTTACTTTTTCCTTGACAACGCATTTTCCTTTTATGCATTTTACTCAATGTATTTCATTGGCTAGGATCTCCAGTACAATGTTCAATAGAAGTGCTGAGAACAGATAGTCACAACTTGTTCTTGATCTTAGGAAGAAAACAGTCTTACACCATCAACAATGGTTTTAGATACAGGTTTTTCATAGATGCCCTTTATCAGGTTGAAGAAGTTCCCTTCTAAGTTTTCTAAGAGCTTCTATCAGGAATGGATGTTGAAGTTTGTCAAATATTTTTTCTCTATTGAGATAATCATATGATTTGTTAATATGGTGAATTACCTAGATTAATTTTTGAATGTTGAACCAATCTGACATTATCCTGGGGTAAATATCTCTTGGTCATGATATTTATTGTTGCATTCAATTAACTAAACTCATATTAAGGAATTTTGCATTTATTCTCATGAGGAATATTGGTTTGGAGGTTTGTTTTCTAGGGTAATGCTGGCCTCACAAAATTAGTTGAAAAGAATACCCATTTATTCTATTTCCTAAATAGAGTTTGTCAGCTTGTATTATTTATTCTCAAAAGTTTGGTAGAATTCACAAGCAAAGTCATCTGGGTTTGGAGTTTCTCTGTAGGAAGGTTTTGGATAAGTAATTAAATTTGTTTAATAGAAATGTACATATTCAGGCTAAATATTTCTTCATGAGTGAGCTTTGGTAGGATGTGTGTTTCAATAACTGTTCCATGACATCATGTTGTTGATTTTATTGGTGTGCATCATTCAGATTATTTTCTTATTATCCTTTGAAAGCTTCTGAGGTTTGCAGTGATGTTTCCTTTTTCATTACTAATACTGGTAATTACGTCGTCTTCTTTTTTTTTTTCTTGACTAGTTTGACTAGAAATTTATCAAATTTATTGATCTTTTCAAAGTTTTTTTTATTTGCTTCTCTTGTTTTTTTATATTTTCTATTTCATTAAATTTTGCTGCTTTTTATTATTTCTTTCCTCTGTATACTTTGGGTTTAATTTGCTTTTTCCTAGTTTAAGTAGATTATATCGATTTTAGACCTTTCTTCTTCTATAACATAAGTGTATAACGTGAAGATTTTCCCCTAAGCATGGCTTTACCTGCATGCCACAAATCTTGATAAGTTGTTGTATCACCTTAGGTCCCCCAAAAGCATATTTTAAAATGAAATTACATGTGTAGAGATTTATTAAGGGAGGAGGAAGGTTGAGAGAAAAACAGAAGAGCTCGAGAACCTTCAGATTGAAATGTTGTGATGACTCCCTGTGAAAAGAAAAAAGGAAAGGAGGAATATTGTGTAAAAACAGAAGACTGAGGTAGAACTCTGAAAATCTTGGCAAGTCTGAAGGGAGCCTCAGTGTAAAATATCACCTATTAGAGGAGTCTTTCATTGAGCTAGATGGCTTGGCTCTGTATCCTCACCATGTTCAGTTGTTCCCTAAGACCAGCCCAACAAGAGCAAGGCCAAGGCAAGAATTCTGCAGCAGGATCCCGAAGTTGTCAGCTAACTGTACTCTTCATGGGAGTTTTTCTCTTTTAGGAGGATCTGACTGGCAAACTCCCATGTGTGCCACAGCCCACCCTGTCTGCCACAAAGATTCATTTCTTCATTTATTTTCAGAGAGCAGTTTTTCCACAATTTTTGTGAATCTCACCTTCCAAGAGGGACAAACTACAATCTCCATCACCATGTTTGGTTTCTGGGCCACAAGAGGTCCACTATCTTTCCCTGCTATTCATTTAAAGTTCCCATCACCCTTGGTTTTCACTTTGCAAATCTTGATAGCTTACCCAACCCAACTTCTAAAGATCTTAGTAGCTTACCCAACAAAAGAACCCCAACTACTGATAGTAGCTTACCCCAACCCTCATTGCTGATGGCTGTGACTCACTGGGTAATTATATCCTTCTTTGGGTGGAGTTATTGCAGTTTCTGCTCACACTTAGAACTGGGCAGGAAGCACCAAGATGTTCCCAAGTGGATCACCTTGGTTCCACATGTATTCATCACAACCCCCCTTGTAAAAGCAGGCTTGATTCCTCCTGCTGATCAGGGTCAATTACCTGTTTAATGACTCCTTGCCTTTTAGTTCCTAGGAACAAGAAGTCAAAAGTGCCAAGGCAGTATCCGTAGCTTATAGTTCAGATATGATCATGCCATGTCTCCTATCAAGAATACAACCCTTATAGGCACAATGTCTTCTAATGGATCCTTAGGGTTGATAAGTAGGACCACTCATGCTTTAACCCATTGGTTTCCAGACCCTTGAACTCTTCCTGTTGGAAATACAGAGCTATCTAGGAGTCTCTGATTAGTATATATCCTGTGACTTGAAGAATGGCACCCCATCCTTTCAGAGTGTTACCTTGGAACTGGTGCCTCAGTTGTGCCTCCAATAGGCCATTCCAATGTTATAGCAGACCTCTTTTAGATAGTGTTGTATGTTATATAAAAAATAGATCTGAGGGCGCCTGAGGGTGGCTCAGTCGGTTAAGCGTCTGCCTTCGGGTCAGGTCATGATCCCAGCGTCCTGGGATCGAGCCCCACATTGGGCTCCCTGCTCAGTGGGAGTCTGCTTCTCTGTCTCCCTCTGCCCCTCCCCCCTGCTTGTGCTCTCTCTCTCTCTCTCAAATAAATAAATAAAATCTTTAAAAAAATAGATCTGAATCTCACACCTCTTTCACTATAAAATAAGTCCCCTATTTGGATATTATGATGTTTGGGATTCCTTGCATATGGACCAAACATTCCATAAGTTCCCAGATAGTGGTGCTTGCAGAGGCTCTGCAAGTAGGGAAGTTAAACCCTTCCCAGTATAAATATTAGATACTGTGAAGATGAACTACTCACCCTTCCTAGATGGTAGGAGCCCAATTTAGCTGACTATCAGCACTGAACTTAGAAATGTTGGCACCCCTGTCATCAGTAGGTTCTTGATGCCCTCAGTAAATGGCATGTCTTCTAGACCCTCTTATAGAACACAATCCTCTTGCATGTCTCCTAAATTCATACGATATATCCATTCCAGCATGCCTACCACCCTTTGCCTTTCTATGCCATCCCCCAGGATCTACCATGATAAGTGTAGGCCAGTGCTTTCCCCAGGCTTCTAAGAACCTGTCTAGCAGTAAGTTTGCTCTCTGGTTCTCTGCCAGGGTGCTAAAGTCCTATACCTGAGAAAGTGTCCAAAATCAAAGAATACTTGATTTTCCAGTCTTATGTTAAGGCCCTCATGTTTCATCATTCAAAAACCAATCCTGAGCATATTCCTCCAGCTCCTACTAATATTCCCCTCACCCCTACCAATTTCTGCAGCTTCTTTGGAGTGGAATCACTTTTCTGCCTTACAATTCCAGCTTTCCCCCAGCCAGGTTATGTTGAGATTTCTCCCTAGTTATCAGCCTAATAACCAGGAAAGTAGTTAGGAGCAACTCCTGAAGGAGTCATCTATTGACTTAAAAGAAAGTGTCCTCCCCTGGAAGAAGTTTGAACTCTTAATAGGGTGTAGAATGGGCCACCTCTGCAACTCTGGGAGTTCAGGGTCATCTTCAGTGCCCGAATCCTTGAAAACACCCATTCCATATGTTAGGGTACAAATTTCCAAACTAGAGCACAGAATTTACCTCAGCATTTCAATGTCTCTGGAGCTATGTGACTATAATATTTAAGTCCTGTGTTGTTCTTCCTTGTATCAGTGCTTCTACTACAAGAAGTAAGGGTCTGTTCGGTCACTTGCAAAAAAAGTTCACTGTCTCTTACACTTTACTTTTAATTATTGTTTAACTGTCTTCAATATATCATTATCCCTCTGCAGGTCATCAATACAACTTATTAATAAGCAGTCAACTCCACTGTCTTTGGAGGGATTATTCTCTCAATACCTTTCAAATATCTTTATCATCACACCGGGCAAGGAGTTCCCCTCTACTGGAGTATTTTCCAGAGTCACCACCAGTGAATTCTTTTTTTTTTTTTTATGGTTTATAACTTTCACTTCAATTTTTAATTTTTTCCTTTTCCTAAATTTATTTTTTATTTATTTAAATTCAAGTTAGCTAACATATAGTGTAGTATTGGTTTCAGGAAATAGAATTTAGTGATTCATCACCACTGAATTTTTAAGCAAATAATTCATCATCTTTTTTCATCTTTCACCAGAGATTATCTATGTATCACATTCCAGCTAGAGAGTGAGTGATCCAATCCCAAACCCCAGTCTTATTGCCTATTTTCTCAGGCCACTCTTAGTACTTACTGTGTCAGTTCAGATTCTCTAAGAAGCAAATGTCAACATAGCATTAGATACACAAGGATTTTCTTGGAGAAAACACCTGTGAAGGGAAAAAAGGAGAGGGAATAGGAATAGGTGTGGAGAGTCTTCAAATTATGATGGGGACATGACACCTGTGAAAGGAGTGAGGGAAGGAAGGAGGATAGGGTAAAAAAAGCCTCAGACTGAATTAGAGTTTTGAGAAAATCAGAGCAAAGCTGATGGGGAGCCCCAGAGTAAATATTACTCATTAGAGTAATTGAAAGAGTTCCATGTTGAGTAGGAATTGTCCAGTCTGCTCCCTTGCTATGCTTGATAATTGGTGGGGAGCAGCCCAGAAAACCCAAGAAGAGCACAGCCTTGGTATGAATGGTACAATAAATCTCAAAAGTGGGGCAAATAAAGGGTTTCATCTAATTACTCTCCTTATGGTAGGTTCTTACTTGGAGATGATTCTCCATGGGTGTCTCACATTTCTTGTAAAGTAAGTCACCGATGGCCCATTTTCTGGACTATTTTTGAAGAATAGCAAACCACCTTGGAAACAGAGACAATGTTTTCATCTAAAGCAAAGCAGTCATACTTACTGTCCTTCATAAAAGATTCAGGTTCCCTAAACTCACGGTTTGTCTTCATGCAACCTCTGGCATTCATTTGGTTGGGCTTATCTGTTTTGACTCCCTGGGAGTTGGAGTCAAGAGGAACTGATGCAAATATGCTGATGCTCATGTTGCTTGTCGTGCCATGTGTAACAAAGTCCTCTGTCTTTAACCCAGCATTTTAGAAACTATGTTAAGCTAATTTGTTAACTTGCAAGCAGGATAAAAACTCAGGTCCTTCACAGTTCTTGATAGTTCTGTTTTGAGAGGCAGTTCCATTTTTTTTTCTGTGGTCAGAAAAGATGTGACAGTGTGTGCTGGAAATGGGAATGGAATGGTGGAAGTAAAAGTCTAAGAATTGCCATATTTGAGCAAAATGTAGAATAAAGTGAAGGAGACTGACTTGTGAATATCTAGGGGAAAAAAGTTTCCAGCAGTGAGAACATCTACAAAGACTCTAAGTATGTCCTGGCTGTTATTAATCAATTAACATAACAGAGTGTGTTACTCAAATGAAGTATAAGGTATAGATTCTGCCTAAGTGTCCATCAGTGGATAATGGATTTTAAAAATGTGACACACACATAGAAAATGAAGTATTATTCAGCCATTTAAAAAAGAAGGAAATCCTGCTATTTGTGACAACATGAATAAAACTTGAGGACATTATATGTAGTCATATAGCCATAACTGATATAATATGCACAAGTTTGCATATATAGAGAACCACCAATTCAACATGGTCCACTTTTAAAAAGTCACTCCATGTGTGCTATCCAAAATAACAACTCAAAATAATTGTGAGTAGAAAAATGTAAGCATGTGATAAAGGAGAAATTGATTCACATTCTTGAAAATCTTGTTTCTATAATGATATATAACTGCTTCATATTTAGGAATGTGTTTCTTAATATATGCCTCTCCTTTTGTAGAATGGGTTATTTTACCAGAACAGTACACCTTAATATATTCCTTTCATTTTAAGAGTACTTGTGCTATATCTTCACTTCTTATTTTATCATAGAGTGCTATATATAAACCTGATTTCCCACCCCACATGCATAACTAATTCCTTCATTAGGCCAACTGGAGCTGAAGGCTTGAAGACTGAGCTGAATTAAAGCCATGATAAATCAATTCTTACTAACGTCCTAGTAGTATGTGGAGAGAGACAGAGAGAGAGAGAGAGAGAGAGCATGCCAACTTCTTCTGGCTTTCAAGGTCAAGAAGAAAAAATAAAAGAAGATAAAACATGACATGGGTGTTTTATCAAAGTTACTATGAATTGTCTCATCAGCTAGGATAGCTCTGCTTTATGCTCTAGGTGACAAAAGGGGAGCATACATAGAAAACTACCACCAAGTATCTCTTTTGACATAAAAAATTGATTATGAAGTATTTATTTAAAAATATATGAGTTGAATTAATATCCACTTAGATACTAGAACTTCATTTCTGCATCTCAAATATTTTTCAAGGTATCTTCAAGATTTAAAAAAAGAATTAATATTTGTGCATCTGACACATTCATTCACTCAAGATGTATTTATTGAGCATCTGTGACATTATCCAGACACTATTCCAAGCACCAATGGGATACAACAGTTAACAAAACATGCAGAAATCCCAGTCCTCATTCAGCTTTCCCTATAATGGAGGGAGACTGAAACCAAAATAATAATAATTATTATTATTATAGTTATAATTATAATAATAAACAAGGATGTCATATGTCTTTGTGGTAGAAAGAATTATAAGATATCCTCCAATGACTCTTGCTCTTATGTAATTCCCTGGCCTTGAGTTGAGGTGGAAATGTAAATATAACAAAAATCACTCCTGTGACTATGTTACCTTATATGGCAAAGGTGATTTTGTAGATGTAGTTTAGGTCCCAAATCAGTTAAATTTAAGATAGGGAGATTATCTGGATGGGCCTGATTTAATAACATAAATCTTTTATCTGCATGTGGAGGTCAAAACAGGGAAGTCAGAGATTTGAAGTGTGGCATGATTCAATGTGAGGAACATTCTCTGATGCTGATGATGAAGGAGGCCATACGGCAAGGACATGAGAACGTCCTCCAAGAGCAGTGAGAACCCGCTGGCTAGTAGCCAGCAAGAAAACTGAGACCCACTTCTACAACTGCAATGAACTGGTTTCTGCCAACAGCCTGAATGAGCCCAAAAGCAGATTTTCCCCAGAGTCTCCAGAGAAAATTCAGCCCTGCTTGTACCTTGATTTCAGACCTAAGCAAACATGAAGCAGAGCATTCAACCACGCCATGATGAGCTTGGGACCTACAAAATGTTTGTTAAATTTGTGATAAATTGTTATGCAGCAAAAGAAAACTAATGCAGTAGTTTAGGAGCCTATGTAAGAAATAGGAGAAAGATGTGACAGTGTGTGCTGGAAATGGGAATGGAATGGTGGAAGTAAAAGTCTAAGAATTGCCATATTTGAGCAAAATGTAGAATAAAGTGAAGGAGACTGACTTGTGAATATCTAGGGGAAAAAAGTTTCCAGCAGTGAGAACATCTACAAAGACTCCAAGTATGTCCTGGCTGTTATTAATCAATTAACATAACAGAGTGTGTTACTCAAATGAAGTATAAGGTATAGATTCTGCCTGTTCATAGTTTAGAAGAGAGTGCAATCTTCCCCTCCCTCTCTCACCTGTCTTTCTTTCACCCATTTCTCTATTCTTCCTTCCCTTTTTCCATTCATTTCTTTGGATAATTATTTACTATATGTCTATTCTGTGCCTGGAACTGTGATGGACAGTGAGAATATAAAACTGGATAAGACAGAGCCATTGCCTTCAGGAAGGTTATTATCTGGTGACAGTAAAGGGGCAACCACAAGCAGTATGCTAAAATTGTATGAAAAGAACCATAAACTATGGTACAGAAGAACAAAATCAGGTGACCAGCCTTGATTTGGTGACTCAGAGAAGCTTTCTCTAAGCAAGTGATATCTAGGCTGAAGCCAGAAAGAAGAGCATTAACCAGGAGAAGGGAGTCAGATGGGGAGTGGTGTTTCGTAGCAGATCCAAAGGCCCTGAAGAAGGACAGAGCATGCTCACAGAGGAACTGCAAGGAGTTCAGAGTGCCTGTAGCATGCCGTACAAAGGACATGGGATGGGTAGAGGTGGGGAAATGTTAAAAGTAAACTTGGGGAAGTAGGCTGGGACCAGAGTATAAAGGTCTTTTGAGCTATGTGAATGACTTTGGATTTTGCCTGAAGAGCAAAAGAAAGCCATGGAATGTTTTCAAATGAGGGAATTTGCCTTTTAGAAACATTGCTCTGGTTGTTATGTGGAGTATAGATGCGAATGAGTCAAGACTGAAGAGAGGGAGTCCAGTTAGGAGGGAGGTTCACTTAAACAGGAGAGAAATGAAGAGTGCTTTGGCAGGGGAAGAACCCATAGAAAGAGGTGAATTCAGGACAGATTTGGGGGTAAATTTATAAGAATACAATATGGAAGGATTTGAGAAAGTTCTAGAATGACTGCCAGGTTTTTGATTTAGTCTACACTATGGACATCATTCACTGAACTGTGTCTAATATATATTAATTAGCTGTATAATCAAGTATACTCTCAAGGTAAGTGGTATTGTGTAAAAACTGTAGGAGTTGAGAAGAAAAGAGAAATGTGAGCAGGGACAATGTGAGAGAAGCCTTCTGAGAAAGATGGAGCTTGATTAGGACTCAAGAAAAGGTGGCATTTGATTGTAGGAGGGGAGAATGGAAGCTGCTGCTTCTGAGTGGAGGAGCCCAAGCAGTGGCAGAATGATAAGAAAGAATATAACTGGCTAGAGGCCAGTGTAGACAGGCCTGAGGGAGTGAAGGTTGCCGCCAGGAGTAAGGTCATTTCTCTAAAGAGAGTCAGATTACAGAGGAACTTCAAAGACAGGCTTTGAAACACCAGACATGATCTAACAGGGAAGTATGGTCAGTGAGTAAGGAGTAAAAAAGCAAGAGTTATGTGCTTTGATGGTTAGTCTAGCTTCAGTCAACTGGATACTTTGAGCACAGAAAAGAATATGTGGATACAGGGAGAACAGATAAGTTGTTTCAAAACTCCAAGGACAAGCTAATGATGTTACATAGCAGGGCACATCTTGTTAATTAGGGAGAAAGAACAGATAAAGACAGTCACATTTTTGAATCAGGGCTACAGGTCTGGAAGCCTAGACACTGAGCAGATAAACCCATTAGCATATTTGGGGTGGAATCTTGATGTGGCAAGCAGAAGTTTCATGAGGCAGTTAGCATCAAGGCAATCCAACATGGACAAAATAGGGTTTGCAAACAAGTTAGTGAGGAATCCAGGATTATGTGATACTTAGAGATCTGAGCACACAGACAAGCAGCATTGGTCGTTCATATCAGGAAACCCTGCCAATGGTTGGCAAAGCTCCAATTAACAAGCAAGGATTGAGAAGACCCAGCCCTTAGAAGAGATACTGTCAAGATGAAAGCAGGTACCTTGGTCAAGGAAGGACTGGATCACTAAGCAGATTATTAAGGCAGGGACAGGAGGACAGAGAATAAAACCAAGATCCACTCATTGTAATGAGGGACAATGTGAAAATCAGGGTTAGGGAAAGATATAAAAGGTCAGTTTGGATTTGGGGAACGTAATCAAGGCAGAGAAGAGAGGGAGAGAAATAGACTATTTGGTGGCTAAATTTCTTTATATTCACCCTGGATAAGGGAAAATGGACACTCAGAGTTCTTAGAGCCAGGTCATGCCTATTAGTGAAGTGCTACAAGTTGTTAAAAGAGGAAGAAAACAGAATATTTAGCTCCATATCCACTTTACGTTAGACACAGTGCTTTTGTCAGAACCGTTATTACCTCTGTACTCACATCAGCCCCGTAAGGAATTAATATTACCTAGACATTCTGATGAAGAAGCTCAACAACAGAGAGATTGATTCATCAATAAAATCATATAAATTGTAAGTGGCAGAGCCAGAATTTGAACCAAAGCCTCTGTGGTTTCAAAACCTAGTCTCATTCCAGTGAGAAATACAACATGGCTTTGGTGTTAAAAATGCTGCGTACTAAAGCATATACAGGGGAACTAGAGATGAAGGAGCGAATACAAGGAGTCTTCCCAAGGGAGATACGACACACTGAACGTGGAAGAGGTAAGAGAGGAGAGAAAAGAACCACAGGTGATGCAAAAGTTGTGGGTCTGGTGGATTATAAGAATGGACCAGACAGAAATGAGAAATGTGAACGGGAATTGTTTTCAGAGATATTTTGGTGTGTGTGTGGATTGCTGATGAGAGCAGGAGGTAGTGAAGATGGACGCTGGACTCAACTTGGGATATAATTCATTTAAGTGAAAATATTTTAGACTCACTTGTAAATAACCAACAACGTTTAAGAGGAAATATATACTTGGAAGTACATTTTAATTTGATTCTATTTATTAACACAGTATCTTGACTGAAAGAAATAAAAAATACCAGTCTCTGTGGAGCCTGTGACATTTATGTGATTCAGTCTGTGAGAAAGTTACTATAGATATGTTTGTGTGTGTGTGTGTTGTCTTTAGGTGATATACCTTTTGGAATGTACAGCCAAATTATACATAAAAAACAAGTATGTGCTATATATGTGTGTATGTGTGTATGTGTGTTTATGCATTTATAATTGCCTATAAAATATTTTTACTTACATTTATTATAGCCAAAATTGAGTCTGTCTTCCTTCTTCACCTCTTCTCTCTCCTGTGAGCAACTCCTTATAACACATATACATGATACATACTGTTATATATAATACATAAATACCTAATTATATGTAATATATGCTCTCTATATTATATGCTTGGCATAAATTACAATTTGTCCCTTTAAAATATACTTTTAAAAAAATATTCAAGTTGGTGGTGCCTGGGTGGCTCGGTCGGTTAAGTGTTCAACTTGATTTCGTCTCATCATGATCTCAGGGTCATGAGATTGAGCCCCAAGTTGGGCTCCGCACTGGGTGTGGAGCCTGCTTAAGATTTTCTCGCTCCCTGTCCCTCTGCACCACCAAAAAACTTAAAGAAAATATCGAGTGAATGTAAAAATTCACTAGATTTTAATATTTTTGAGGACATGTGCAGAATTAAGGACATATGTATTCAGGTTCAATGAGAATATAAGAAGAAAGATGTGAGAATTTGAAAGAACTGCTAAAACCAGAAAAGTCCCTGATTAAAAAGTGCATCAGGGATGTGCCATTTATATACAGAAAGAGGCCATTTGCAGGGTTCTATTCTCTAAGGGGTACTGTTCAGTACTAACTATTAGGATAGAATACCAGATAATCACTTTTTGTTATAAAAGCCATGAAGTTTTATAAACATCCAGGAATTTAAGAAATGAGGACCTATCCTGAGAAATCTATTGGAAAGTCAGCTTCAGGTAACCAAAAGCACCGAAGAGACAACAACACAACTGCTACTTGCATTCTGAAATTGTTAAATATGCATTTTTGGACAACAAAACAAACATATAATGCTTTAATTCTTATTTACAGTGAACTTCAGACCTACATTCTGTACACTAGAAAAGTGATTCAAATGTAGATCTAAATTTGAATTGAAGGTAAAATAACTCATAATACATTTTGTATTGTTTTTTCCCCCCCTGAATTCTGCCAATGGAAAGGCCTAGAAACAAAGAGAAATCCAATGGCAATAAATACCCCTAATGCTCAAATTCTCATCTTGAAAAATCATTTTCCAATTAAAAAAAAAAAGAAAAAAAAAAAAACAGGAATCCTGGGAGAATGGGCTGATTCCAAATCTAGGGCCATAAATGTATAAGATGAGTTTAGAATACCAGAGAGCAAGAAAGCTATCAAAGACTGTTAGGGTTATGTCAATAAGACTTATAGCCAATTTAAAGGAGCCAAAGAGGGGACAATTTGATTCAATTAAGGATATAACTGAAACACAGTAATGTGTCTAATTTCATGAATTCATAATTATATTAAAATAAACTAGTCCCCATTGGAGGATATAATAAACCAACTCAATATTTTAAAAATAGTAAAAAATTTTTAAAAATTGATCATTTCTTCTGCCTTCCCAGTATAAACTGTACCACCAGATAAACAAATAGTAGATAAGGGAAAATTTTGCTTTTGGATTTTTCTTAACAGAAATATTCCAGACAATAAATGAAGAAATAACAGAATGTGGCTACTACCATTTTGCAACTCCAAGTGAACCTAGGCTTTGAGAATCAATGGCTACTAACATCTCTAAAAGAAGGGCAACTAGAGATTAGAAGTTTCTTGATGAAAGAATACAACACCATTTTTTAAATGGTCTTAAAAAAGCACACACAACTAACTTGAATCTGCTAAAACCCTTACCACTTTCCAACTACTAACTTACAGGAAACACAGAGTTTAGAGAGAGATGTTACAAAACTATATGGACATGCAAAGAGCAAATTTCAAATTATGGGAAATTCTTCGAACAACTGACTCTGTGTCTTCAACCAACAAATCGCAAGGGGAAAAAAGAAATGGGTGAGAAACCAGTGGATCAAAGGAGAATGACAAACATGATAATCAATTGAAATGTGGAGTCTTAATTCAAACTATTAAACATGTAATATAAGACAAGTGGACTTCTGAACACTACATATTTGATGATATCAAGGACATCTACCAAAATACTTATGGAGGAAGTGATACAATCTCTAAGATTTCTTCAAAATAATATGAAAAGAGAGCAAGTGGAGGCAGGTATAAATGAAATAAGACTGGTTATGTGTTGATAATTATTGAAACTGAGTTTGGGGTAGATATGGGTTCATTACATTATTCTATCTACTTTTATATATATTTAAAATTTTCCAAAGTAAAAAACATTTATGCTCTTTCGGGTACAAATTTAGCCTGCACAAAGCAATTGGTGATACTATCAAAACATCAGCTTGAACTTCAGATTTCACTCTTGCTGGAAAGAATCACAGCTATGAGAAAAGCAAATACTCAGTCCAGTGCTGATTGGCGTGGATCTACTTCATGTGGAATAAATAAGTGGATTATGCGGAATCTGATTTTCTAAAGAAGAGGATTTGGACCAAAATCAGGAAAGAGATTTTCCTAGCTACACTTAGATTAAAATGTTAGTACTCTAATTAGAAGCTGCGCCCAGGAACGTCCCAGCAAAAAACCGGACAAGCTACTCAAAATCACATAGCCAAGGAGATTTTCATAGGACTACTTGCAGAAGAGTGGGCAGAGGGACAGGGACCGGTAAGGGGTGGGAAACCCCCAGGAGGTAGAACACTGGGAAGCTCTGACAAGCCGTGGGCCTCAAAGGGCAAGGGGAGAAAATTGTACCACCTGCATCCCGTGAGAGCCGGAGCCCTGCCAGCAAGAGCTGTGGCCACGGTGGAAGCAAGTACTACCACATTCACAGCGAGGCAGCAGTGGAGACACAGAAGAGAGATAAAACGGAGGTTGTTTCTCCTGCTGCCCTCTGATCTCCTGCAGGCCCTGACATTGGCTGAACCCAGCCAGAAGCCAAAGGGCACAGGACCCAGTGCGAGGCAGTCCTGTGCAGGCCATCCTCCCAGGCTGGGGCATAGCAAGACAGACAATGAAGCTAGATGGGGAGCGGCTGACAATGACCCGCACAGAATGTATCGTTCATCAACAGCCAGGCCACATAGCATGTCTGTAAGCCATTTGTATGATACGTGTGCACATACTGACTATATAATTTAATATGCTACAGGTATTTATGTGGAAACATACAGAAATACATATCAGATCTTTAGTGTGCGAGCGTGCGTGTGTGGACAGAGCCAAGAGAGATCCAGCGTATGGATTCATTTCACCTTTACATCTAATCCTTCAGTTTTAGGATCCATATTTTTATACTTTTTTACCCTATATTCTCCTACAATGGACCTTGAGACTTTGTTGGGAGGTTCTAGCAGGAGAGCGCAGGTACTCCTACACTCTTGATCTAAGAACAATCCTCCCTTATCGGGGCTGGTGGTCTTAGGCCTGCGCAGCAGCTTGCGGAGGGATGCACAGAGAGAGGTGAAGGCGGAAGGGGACACCCGGCTAGCCAATAGAGCAGCCAAATCAAGACTGGCGATCAATGAGGTGACAGATGTTGCAACCAGATCGCCCTCACATCCCAGATCTAGTTAAAATAAATCCCAGAAAAGGGAATACAAATGTCTGATAAACTTTAAGAAGATGTTCAACATGGCCAGAAATCTGGGAAATGCAAATTAAAATAACCAGATACTATTTGTTGCCTGTCAGATTGGCAAGTATTTAAACATTTTATAATATCAGGTATTGGTGAAGCTGAGGGGTAATAGGAACTCACACATGACCATCGGGAGAGTGCAAGTCTGTCTAGTTACTTGTTCAGGGCTGGGGGTATCTACTCCAAAGACAGTGCAGCAACACGGCTTAAGAGCTCAGAACACTCTGGGTGCAGATCCCTGCTCTGCCACTTGATCTCCATATAACCGTTAGTGAGTTGCTTAATCTCTCACACCTTAGTTTCCATCTTTTTAAAAATACCTACTCTCTCTGGGGGTCTGGATGGCTCAGTCAGTTAAGCATCCAACTCTTGAGTTCAGCCAGGTCATGATCTCCACACCTGCCTCTCAAATAAATAAATAAATAAATAAATAAATAAATAAATACTCTCCCTACACTTCAATTTCTTGATCCAGAAAATGTGAAAAGAGTACCAGGCACATTCCTGCTCAGTAAACACAAAACATGCCCATACACTATAAATTAGCAGTATTACTCCTGCTCCATTTGCATAAAGAAGCTGATGCAAGGGTATTTATTTCACTACTATGTGTCCTGTTTTTGATAACAAATAAATGGAAACAATCATTTGTATTCATTGCTAGCTATGGAAACATTCCTGACATATAATGTTGATTGAATAAAATATTAATGAAAACTCTATGTTTCCTATGGAGGTCTTTTTATATCTGCTAACACCTATAATATATTTATATTTATAGAAATATCTATATGTTTTAGAAAATTTCTGGGGGAATATGTCCAAACTGACAACAATAATTATTTCCACAAAGGGACTAGGATCAGGGGTGAGGAAAGATAGTCAAAGGAGCTTTATATTTATCTGCTGTGTTTGAATTCTTATCAGGAAAATTTATTCATGAGGCACTGTGTGATTAAAAATTAATACAGTTTTGAAAAATAATTCAGGTCCACCTGAATCCAAAACCAATGCATGTAGTCACTACATATCAGAAAAACCTTTCATTTACCAGGAAAGCCTTTTCTCTGTGGTTCCTTCTTCATTCAAACCATAAAAATTATGTCATGTCCAAAATTGTTTTCACTTGCTGCGCCTTGCTGCAGTTTTTATGTTAATCATTTATTTCCCACTAAGTGTGAGTCATATCAAGATGTATGAATGGTAGCAATGATCTATATCCCTTCTGATGATCTATAGTACATCTATCTGCTACTTTCAAACATCATTTTTTCTTTGAAAAAAAGAAAGAAATGACAATAACTAACACTAATATCCAGTTACAGTTTATGGTCACCTAACATTTTCACATAAATAATACGAGCTTTGGAAAGGCAACTTAGTAATTTTTCCCTGAAGAGTTATAAATAAGATTTAAAATGTGAAATATGGAGTTAAAAATCAGAGATGGAGACAGAATAATTTTGACTAATTCAAAGTTCAGAGTGAGTGATTATCCAAACTTTCAGCTGAAACCTGAAAAATAAAAAAGAACAAGATGAGGAGTAGATGAGGTTTGGTGAGGAGAATACAAAACTGTAGTTAGATGTTTGAATTTGTTTAACAAGTTTTCTGAATCATATGATTATTAAAATCTGTATGCAAATGTTAGAAAGTAGATAGTTGTTAATTATTATTATTGATTATTTTAATGATATTTTACATTGTAGAAAAGCCAAAAATAATTCAATTGTTATGTTTATCATCTTTTTCATCTGGGGCAAATATCCAAATTGGGGTCCTAGGGTTTCCAAGGAAATTGCCTCAGACACAGTCAAGGAAGTCAAGCATTAAACCCATAAATCAGATGTCACCAAAATGTTCAGTTGGCTCAGTTCATCCCTTAGATGTCAATGTCCTTGATAATCTATTATTAATATAACCATATGAAAATTATTAATAATATTATTTACGATCCATTGAATTTAACATCACTTTTATCTTATTATTAAATTGATTATTTTTGCACAACACAGTAATACTAATACAATACTGCTATTATTTTGTAGAATTAATAATGATATGGAGTGAATATTCAAGCTCTATGTAATTTCTTGATTCTATGTCTTTTTCATTCATTATAGTTCTTTTATATTTGTCAACAATAATACCATAAAAATTGCAGGTCTCCAATGGATTATTCCCCCACCCCCAGATAGTTTTCCCTACAAAAAAAGTGTAGCGTTCAGACTCAATAATTTCAAATTGATTCTACTTTAAAAATATGGTGCCATTATTTAATTATATTTTTAAACATAATTAGTGAATTTTAGTAGTTCATAATCACCATATTCTGCAAAACAACTGATTTCATGAAGGATGGAATATATTAAAAATAGATGTTTGACTTAGTTTAACATGTGTTTAATCTGCTAAAAGACACTGAACACATTCCAAGTAGCTAATGCAAGCAAATTTCAAAATAATTGATTCCACTTTGCTCTAAAACTTAAAAACCAGATAAGCAGATTATGTGGTACTTTCCTTGACAGAAGTCAAGGAGCACAATCCTAGACTGATCATCTCCTTCTCTTCCTTTCTTCTATTCTACCACTGGATTAGAGCACTTTCTTATTGTTGCCACAACCTTGGGGATCCTGCATCCTCTAAGCAACGTTGATGAAGAGGAATGTTTAAGAAGGAAAGAAAGCCTTCTCTGCGAACCTATGACTTGCAAATCTTTCTGGAAGAATTTTGTTTTTTGTCAACCCATTCTCATTTTTGTTTGTTTGTTTGTTTCCCTCTTTCCATCCTTCTTTCTTATCTACACCACAGATACTATCATCACTCTCTCCTGGCTAAGCCCCAGAGACCATTTAGTACCACTGATTATTAGCAACAGGTGATATTGAAAACATACCACAAATTGAGACTAACTGTACTGTTCTGTTTTTTTAAATTTCAAAGATTATTTCCTTTTTAAATATGCAGACAATAAAATAATTCAAATAAGAAAGTAAAAATCACCTTTAATCTCATTGCTGAGAGGCACCCACAGTTAACATTTTGAGGCACTCTCTTCCAGAGAGTGTCCTATACAGGTTTATTTTTTAAACAAGGGGCCCCTGGGTGGCTCAGTTGTTTAAGCATCTGCCTTAGGCTCAGGTCATGATCTCAGGGTCCTGGGATCGAGCCCTGCGTCGGGCTCCTGGCTCAGCGGGGAGCCTTCCTCTCCCTCTCCCTCTGCCCCTCCCCCTGCTCATGCTCTCTCTCTCTCAAATAAATAAAAAAATTTTGAAAAATAAAATAAGATAAACACAGAAACATATTTTGTTCAACACAGTCATTTGCTTAATCTATTGCAATTTTCTTTACATATGAATAAACACTGATTTGCAAATATCATTTATTACTTATATAATATGGAACTTGTATAATATATAATATACAATTTATAATATATAAATAAATATACAATTCTGATATATATGGTTTTTAAAATTTGTAAATATAACTTTACTTTTTAAAAATGTTTCCCAACCTTAATGTTAGCTATTAGAGAACTGGGTAAGTTTTACTCAGGTTCCCCCAGTTGCTCAGATCTGCAAACAGGCCTTCATAGAATTACCAGAATGGTAAGAGCTACCTTCTCCTGCTTCTGTTAGAGTTGAGGAACAGAATTTACTTTGGATTCTATCCCTGAAAATGTATCCTCATCATTGGGAAAATTTAGTGTTTCTCTCTTTGTTCATTCATTAAGCAAATACGTATTAATCTCCTAAAATACAATAGCATTGACATCACATTGCTTCTTGAAAGTTGGTATAACATTTACTTACTTTCTCCAGTCTCTCTGGAAATACCCCAGTAAGCCTAGAAGCGTATAAATTGATGGTGGGTCACACAGAGGGATAAAAAGGCATAACAATAATGACCAACAGGCTAAACAAGGACGAAAAAACTTACCACTACAAAACAGAAAGCAGTTAAGAGGAAGTAGAACAATACACATTTATGTTGTCAGCCATTTCTTCACCCAACCAACATCCCTTGATTATCTGGTATGTGCCTGGTACTGTGCTAATTCTAATGAGAAGAACTTATCAACAGATGATAAGTAGTTGACAGAGGAAAACTCAGGGTACTGTGACACTCTTAGGAAAAGCAATCTCCAACAATGGAGGTAAAAAGTGGTCAGAGGAGAGGTCCAACTAAGAACTAAGATTAGGCAATAGGAGTATTAAGTTAATTAAACAAAGAGGCCATTAGACTGCCAGGGAACCTAATTCAGCGAACCAAAATTTAAGCCTGTAAATGCCTCAAGGTTACAAAATTGAAATCTAAGGACAAGAGATCACAAACAGCCAAGGAGGCTTTAAGCTGTAGTGGATCAATAATTTCCTTATTTTGCTTCTGCCTTTTCTCTATAAAAGTCTCCAGCTGAGCTTCTGTCAAGGGAGTGCTCCTAACCACTTCTAGTTTGGCACTGCCCCATTCTAATTGATTTTTCTCAAATAAACTCTTGAAATTTTTAATATGCCTCAGTTCATCTTTTAACAGGAGTTAGAGACTTGGGTATCTTTTATTGTCTTATCAGACCCACAGGTTTTAAAACTCCAAATGCAGTCACGATAGAGACGATCCAGAGGCAGAGGAAGGGAGTCCTACTACAGCGTAGTGCATGTTCTTAATAATGTACAGTGTCTGGGAGATTATCAAATGAAGTAAGATTATCAAATGGGTGAGGATTTGAGTCCAGGCTCTGCCATTTACCATTTCTGTTGGGTGGACCCTCGGTTTGGTCTACTTTACAGGATTATCAAGCGAAAAGAAATTAAAAACCATCATGTATGCGCCAGCATTTCATAAACTGTTAAGGTTACCCACATAAAATCTGCAAAGTAGGGGCGCCTGGGTGGCTCAGTCGGTTAAGCGACTGCCTTCAGCTCAGGTCATGATCCTGGAGTCCCGGGATCGAGTCCCGCGTTGGGCTCCCTGCTCGGCGGGGAGTCTGCTTCTCCCTCTGACCCTCCCCCCTCTCATGTACTCTCTCTCATTCTCTCTCTCTCAAATAAATAAATAAATCTTTAAAAAAAAAAAAAAAAAATCTGCAAAGTAAACATTGCAGGAGCAGCCTGAATGCTGACACCATCTAAGCAGTGGCAATATGAAAACTACATTTACCACTCTGTATTTTGTTCTGACAAAATTATGAGAAAGATATGACATGCTGATCTATTAATCCAATATTTTATAGCCCTTATCATTAATTAAAAATTCTCTGCTTCCTTATATTCTTTTGCTCTCCTTAGAGACTTGTCCTTAGACATGTTAATATAAGCCTAGTCTTCTTTCCAAATTATTTCCTGTCTAGTTAAAAAAGTAAATATGGTAGAATAACATAAATTAGACAGCAATAAACAGAAATAATACATTATTTTATTTTATACTTTATATATATATGTGTGTGTGTATATATATATTCAGCTCCCATATAATCAAAATCCTGATTATCAATGGTTTCAACAAAAATTAGTGTCACTAGAAGGTCAGTGAGTTTCTACCTAGTACACAGATTCCCCATGGAAGACTCAGGGATACTGAAGTCAAGTCCCTGTTGAATACGGTTCAGAGGTGGGGCTCCCTTCTTCTGCCTTCTTTTAGCCCCCACTAGTAGAACAGAAGTTCTGTCTTGAAAGTAGCATGCTGGGAATACTGGAACAATAATTGCCCTTCCTCTGCTCGTAAAGAGGAGGTTTCATGCCAGGAGAGGCAAGTCAAGAGGTCCCCAGCCTGCTGACCCCCACCCACTGAGTGCTCAGCCTCTGGAGTGGGTGTGTCCGTCAGTTCCAAGCTTGTCATTCCTACCCTCAGCTCCAGAGCCCTGGCTCAAACATTTTACCTCTGGGGAGAAACAGGCCATAAAACAAAGGCATCCCAAAGGAACCAACTTCATTTGCAATAGAGTGCAGAAGTTAAGTCTAAAGGTGCTCTGAAGAACTGCAAAGGTTGTGGCAAAAGGATATTGGGAGGATATTCAAGATAGAGGCTAAATTGTAGACTAGCTGGTTTGTGGGAAAGAACCAGGAAATAGGACAGCTGGGAAGAGCTCTTCTGACCTCAGAACAAAAATCAAACAATGACCTCAGAAACGATTTCTTCAAAAGAAGCAGAGTTTGATTGGGTATCATTTCTTCTTTATTTTTTTTAAAGATTTTATTTATTTATTTGACAGAGAGAGATACAGCAAGAGAGGGAACACAAGCAGGGGGAGTGGGAGAGGGAGAAGCAGGCTTCCCGTGGAGTGGGGAGCCCGACGCAGGGCTCAATCCCAGGACCCTGGGATCATGACTTGAGCTGAAGGCAGACGCTTAACAACTGAGCCACCCAGGCGCCCCTCATTTCTTCTTTAAATAAATGTTCAGTAGAATTCACTAGTGAAACCATCTCAGCCTGGTACTTTCTTTTTCTGGAAAGTTATTAATTATTGATTCACTTTCTTTAGTAGCCATAGGCCTAGTCGATTTTCAAATTTTCCCTATGTACGTTTTGGTAGTTTTATGTCTTCCAAGAAATTGGCCTATTTCAGCTAAGTTACTGAATTTCTGGGCGTATGTCTCTGAGCTGTGACCTTCACAAGTACATCTCTACAATGAGATCATTCTTGGATCTTCAGCATGGTATTCCTGAAAGTAATACCTCTAAAAGTGTGGAGTTCCTGCCAAAATGCAACTCCCAAGAATTTCTCACTCTCGCATTAGTCTACATTCAGCCTGTAACAATTCATCAAACATACCAGTTAAATCTTCATACCAGTTTATGGCTCCAGTGGCTTCTGTTCCTCATAAGGAGACCTTGGCTGTGATTATATTTATCTGTCCCTTCAGCTTTCAGAGTGATGGTTTGCCCTGAAACTTCAACTTTCTGATGGGGTCTAAGAAAAGTTGCTGATTTTCAATTTTCAGATTTTTTTTGCTATAAGAACAGAAATGGTGGATTCCAAACTCTTTGTATGTTAGATCTGAAACAAGAAGGGGTCAGCTTATTCTTTTTTATTGCTGAGTAGTATTCCATTGTATAAATATACCCCAATTTGTTTATTCATTCTCCTGTTGATAGATTTTGGGGTTGTTTTGACTTTTTGTCCATTAATCAAGCTGCTGTGGACATTCTTTTTAACTGGCTTTTGGTGGTCATAGTAATCATTAATTCCATAATTCCAGATTCAAACTGACCGATAGATCAGAACAATGCAGCTATACAGTAAATGAATCACCCACAGTGTAAGTACTTTGTAACTTACTCAGCACTGGCTGGCTAGACACTCTCTGTAGAAAATAGACTTGAATAGAACATCTAACTTACTGTTGGTAGATGTCAGCCTGAGGAGAATCACTTCTTGTAGCACAAGCCATGAACTCAAGTCCACATAAAAGTATCTTTCTTTATTTTACTAGAACTATATTTCTGTTGTGCCACCATTTGACTTGGTGATGGCATATGCAATCTTAGTCATTCCTAAGCAAACTCACACAGTCAATAAAGATTTCATATCCTTACTGGTTCCTTCTTGCCCATTTCCTTCCTGGTTCTAAGCTCTGGGGTGTATATACTGCCATTCTCTTGGTGAGAAGGTGACCTCTTGTTACGGCCTGCACTGGTACATGCTGAGATGGACAATTTCCTAAAGATGCCTTTACATCATTTGGGCTCTTTCTTTTTGAAAATGTACAAACTGTTTTATTATACTTTGTCAACTGAAAATATTAATTGCATAAACTATAACAAGTTATTATCAAATATCTACAATTATTTTCTATTTAAAATTCAAATCGTAGTACACAATCTGGAAAATCGTATCCTTTCTAACCTCAGGTAGAGCAAATCATCATCACGAATACCTGCAGCTGATGTGCTTTATAGTATTGCCATGTGCCTAACAAAATATTGTACGACCAATAAAATCATCTGGGATAGATTATTTCAAGGTTACTACAGAATGTGTTGTAATTCTTAATCTTAAGAATGTTAACATGTTTGTATGTGGCAGATTCCACTTATCCTCACTATAGAGGAGAGTAATTCTCCTCTCTCACTATCATCCCTTATTAAGGGCTATTATCACTAAATATTAGTTGATTTTATAATAAGCTAATCTGCCTGCACTCCACACACATACACACTAATTAAATTTGAGGGATTTTAAAATACTGCTTAAAGCCCAGCCTGGGAATTTTTATTGGATTCATCATGATATTAGCAAGGCATAAAGTGTGAGCACTTCATTACTGGGACCAGGAAAATCTTAGATTCAATGAAATGTCAGTTTAGAACTTGTCATTAGCCAGTCCATAGAACATGTAGGACATTGGGGTTCATTTGAATTTCCTTGATATAGTTTCTGATGGTCAAGTTTTGTAGATTTTTATCCTTACAAAAATTTAATCTATCATAAACTTAGGTAATGTGGTAGATAGGAAATGACCAGCTTTATGCAATGATTGGTACACTGTTCACTAGATATTAGGAAGTATGAACCTACATTTTATTGTTCTTAATTTCCTAAAATGGTGGAAGAGGTGAGAGATTGAACTCCATTAACTCTAACACTACTTATCAGTCAAAAAGGTTGTAGTTTCTACTTAAGTTTATCTCCATGGAAACAGGGGAGAGGGAATGCCTACATGTCTAAGGAAATGGCCAAAGACATAGGGCCACAAAGTACATGGCACGTTAGGGAGGCAGAAAGTCAAGCAATCTGACTACAGTAGAGGGTTTATGTTGGGATCAGTATAAAGTAAAGCCTGAAAGGTAGGTTGGGGGTGGATTATAAAGAGCCTTGAATAGTGGGATAAAAAGTTTGTATTTTATTCTACAGATAAGGGAGAGCACTTGTAAGGATTCAGGTCAAGGTGAGCACAGTAATGGTTTCAAAAGGAATGATCTGGTGTTAACAATTAGGTGTGGATTAAGCAGGAGTGAGGCTGGAAGAAGAAAAATCAATAGAGGGGATGTTTTCTAAAATAGGTGTGAGTTAATGATGGCTTGAGCAACGGTGATGTCAGTAAGATTCATAGCGTACCAAAAGCAGTTGGAGAAAAGAACTGGGGAAACTGGCTGATATGCTATAATGAGCTAACGAGAAGAAAGACTCAAAGACAATTCCAATTTAATGTTGGGAGAATTATATTCCCACTTAGTTCAACATGGAAAGCATTTAGAGAAAATAGAAAATGTGAGTTCAGTTTTTAGAGAAGCATAAGTAGACATATGAGAAGAACTGTGCTGTGCAGTGGAATCTGGAGGTCTGGCTGAGAAAGCAGGGATGTATCCATTTTAATTTTAAATAAAACGTCACTGAAAAAAAATAGGCAGATAAAATAAAGTTTTCACTTGAACTTTACATTTGCAAACTGAAGGAACCTAGTCATTCATATTACTATCATGTTTTAAATTTATACTCAAACATATGGGTTAGGTTCTATATTTAATCATGTCTCTTGTGTGTGTATGCCTTGCTAGAATATTATAGGCAATGCCTTTCGATTTGGCAGAGATTAACTTAATAAACTAAATGTCTATTTTCAAAGGGTAATTTTTAGCATGTAAGTGAATGTTCCCATTTAATACCTCCAATAAAATGTGAGGTATTTGTTTTCCTGACAAAAGAGATCTCTGGATATACTATGTCTGCCTAACATCAAAGTGGTTCAAGGCAGTGAAAAAAATAATTCTAACTGTTCTATGGAACTTATTGGTTAAATTGCAATTAACGCAGTCATTTAATAATTTTTTGTAAGTAAAACCACAATATGATCTGTTTCCAAATCAACTAATGCTCATTATTTTGCATGTTAAAATGAAAGTAGTGAAGTCACATCATTAATCTAACCTCAGTTTGCTCATCTGTGAAGTGAAAAACTGAAATGATAGCAAAGTTCCCTTTTAGTTAGTACATTTTATTGTATGTAAACACCAAGTCTCAGGACAACAAACAAAAAAATCTTATTATGGAACATGTCAGGTGTACTAAGAAATACACCAGAAAGAACAATTGCCAAGAAAATCTAAAATCATGGGAAGTTGTGACTGACATTGAGAGAAATTCATTTTATACCAAGCCTTTTTATCCAAGAGGCTTTAAAGAATTCTGTGGTTGCAGTAATCACAATCTTAAAAGGAAGGGAATAAAAGCAAATATTCTAAACCCTATTTCAGTTGACATAGCACATGAGTGGTATAATCTAGCAGGTCAAAGTGTGGTCCACAGATCAGCAGCATAGGCATCACCTGGGATCTTGATAGAAATGCAGAATCTCAGACTCCATTCCAAACCTACTGAATCAGAATCCATGTTTTAACAAGATCCCCAGGTGATTCCTATGCACATTAAAGTAGGAGAAACCCTGATAGACAACCCTACTGGGTTTATACCCAGAGAGTGAGCAAATTCATACCATCCACCTATGGAGATCCCACCACTATCTTACTTGTCTACAGTTAATCAAATTTTATGATGTCACTTGCCCTAATGTCATGCACTTAGTAAAAGATATGTGACCCTGAAGAGATTCTCTGTGAAGGAAATAGCCTGAATTAGACTTCATATAAGAGTAGCATAGACCATTTATGGGAACTTGCTCCACTCTAGCCAAGGAGACCCCAGATACATTTAGTTTAAAATCTGAATGGAGGTCCTTCATTATCTGTTGCTTCACTCACCAGGGCAAAAACAAAGTGAATCTGGAGAGCTGTACAGAAGATACACATGTTCTTACTCATTTTGCAATAAACGTTCCATTCTTTTACAGTTTTGCTGTAGAAATTGCTTTAAGTCATACGCATATGACTATTTCTTGCCTAAGCTTTATTGAGCTTTTGTAAAATACAGGTTTGCAACAATTCTTGGAAACCAGTAAGCTGAACTGACTGAAAAGGGTACTTGTTTTATTTGCTCCGCAGAAGAAAAGAGTGAGGCAAAAGATAAGTAAATGTATGGTGACTAACATAACATAATAAAATTAAATTAAATTTTTAAAAAGGTAAGTAAATAAATACACATTTCTGAAGCATCTAGTATGTGCTAAGTACTACACTGGATATTTTATATAAAGAACCAGGGTCTCTAAAATGTTAAACTTGAGACCAGCTCCCTAATCATGTCAATCTGGTGTTACTGTCATCTGTCACAACTGTAAAAACTATAAAAACACAGCTTTTGAAATAACTTATCAAAACTTATATGTCTAAAACTTTGCTTTATTATAAACTATTAATACTTCCAGGCCTTTCTCATCTCTTCAGTTATACATTATTAAGAAAATACCCTGTCATAGTAGAAATAAGATCATCTTGTTATTATAATATCGAAAGCGCCTATCTTAGATCTTAAACACACATAGAGACCTTATCTGATGATACTGTTTATCTGACTGTGCTCCCGGAAAAGTCTCTTGGGACTACAACTGAAAGCATTTTGTAACAGGTTTCAGTTAACGTATTACTGAACATGCAAGGACTGCTTGCATACCAAAACAATTCGGCTGGAGGTACCATAAGGTGCAAAAAAGCAGGTGGATATTGGAGGTGCTCAATACCTGTATAAAGGAATTACACAAGAGACTACCTTTTTTACAGCTTAGCCTAAAAGAATGCTTCAGGAGGCACCACACAGGGTAGACAAAATTCTCACAGAAAGTCGACGACTTTCTGACCCAAAGAAACAGACGACCAACTTCAAGGAAACCACGCCGTCTGGAAAGTGAGGGATTAAGCCCCAGAAAGGAGGGAGACAGAGAAAAATACCCCCAAATCTGTAGTCAAACTGTGTTCAACTATGCAGCAGAACCCTAAATTACACCTGTGTGAAGCAGACCACAGAAGTCAGCTAAGGTGGCAGAACTGAACGGACATCTGAGCTGCTGCAAAAGAGACAAAGTTTACAGTCTGAGTCCCAAGTTTATTGCCAATTCAAACAAATGAAAAAAAAATCAACACTCTCTGGAAGGATTTAAAAGAAAATATGTTCTTCACAAACTCACATTCACAGTGTCCAGATACACTCTAGAATTCTTTCAAATTCAGAGGACAAAGAATATAGTGATTTATTTTTAAGAGAAAAGACATGGACACCAACCCCAAAATGACGTAGGCATTGGGATTAGCAGATAAGAATTTTGAAGCAGCTATTCTAACCATGCTCAATGACATAAGGAAAAGATTCTCACAGTGAACGAAAGGTAGGAAATCTCAGCAAAGAAGTAAGAAACAAAAAGAACTGAAGTTAAATTCTCAAACTTAAAAAAATACAATATGCGAAATAAAAACTCACAGGATGGGTTTAACAGCAGAATGGAGATGACACAGGAATGAGAAAGTGAACTGAAATGTACATGAATATAAATGATCCAATCTGAGGAAGAGGTTACAAAAGTAACAAAGTCTCAGGGTCCTGTGGGACAATATCAAAAGGTGTACCGTGGCATGTAATTAAAATTAAGAAGGAGAAGAGTAAGAGAATGGGGCAGAAATAATATGAATACATCATAGTTGACTATTTCCAAAATTTGGTAAAATATGTATATTTACAGTTTCCAGATTCTCAGAAAACCAAAAACAGGAAAGACATGGAGAAAAACACCCATCAGTGCATCCTAGACAAACTGTTGAAAACCAAAGATTCAGAGAAAATCTTGAAGGCAACCAGAAACTCAGAGATAAGAAGTATGTGTTGTCATTTTAAGCCACTAAATGTGGGGGCAATTTGCCATGCAGCAATAGATAACTAACACAACTACTACAGCTGGAGGTATCAATACCCCCTCTCTCAAGAATTGACAGAGCAAATGGGTAGAAAATCAGGATATAGAAGACTCAAAATATTATCAACGTTTGCCCTAAATGTAATTTAGAGACCACATTGGTCAATAACAGAAGAAAATGAATTATTTTCAAGTGAACACAGATTATTTATTAGGGCAGATCATATTCTGGACCATAAAATAAACCTCAATAAATTTAACAGGATTGAAATCATTCTAAGTATATTTTCGGTCCACAATGGGATTAAATGAGAAATTGACAATAGGACAATGTCTAGAAACACCCATTACAGACACTAAAATCACACTTCTAAATAAAATGGATCAAAAAAAGACAAGACTGGGAATATTAAGGAAAAAAATTAACTGACTATAAATGAAAAGCTGGACACCAAACTACGTGAAATGCCACTAAAGAAGTGCTTAGAGAGACTATTAACACATTAAACTCTAATATAAGGAAAGAAGAAGGGTCTCAAATCAATAATCTAAGTTTCCATCATAAGAAACTAGAAGAAGAGTAAATTAAACCTCGAATGAGCACAAGGAAGGAATAAAAAGCAAAATCAATTAAAAAAAGAAAAAAAAAAAAGAGACACTGAATAAAACCAAAAGCTGATTTTTTGAATGGGTAAATAAAATGGATAACCTCTGTAAGATGTACCAAGTATTTACCAAAGAGAAATGAAAATATAGATCCCCAAAATAAAACCAATCAGGCATATTTACTCAAGAGATAAAAATATAGACCCTTGAAAATGCAAAAATATTCATAGCAGCTTTATTCATAAGTATCAAACACTGTAAACAACTCAGATGTCTATCAACAGGGGAATGGATAAACAAATTGTGATATATTTACCCAATGGACTAGAACTCTGCCATAAAAGAACCCACTCTTGATAGACACAATGACACTGGTTCTAATGAATCTCACGGACACAATGCTCAGCTAAAAGAGAAACACAAAACCAGACACAAAAACATATATACTCTGTGATTCCATTTATATGAAGTTCTAGAACAGACAAACTGAAAATATAGTGATAGATATCAAAAGAATGATTGTCTCTGGGTGGAAGAGGCAGGAGAGTATTTACTAGAAAGGGGCAAGGGGTGCCCTGTGTCTGGATCCACATAAATCATCAGAGTGTTACTGAGAGAGAGAGAGAGAGAGACTAATGATAGAGAGAAAGGACTGAAAGAGAATATGAAAGGATAAACAAAAACAAAAAAAGAAAGAAAGAAAAAAGCTGGCCAGGATCTTGGAGGAAGAAATTAATCTGGACCACACAGAGAAGCATAGAAAACTTGAAAAGCAAGACCGATTTGGAAAACTTGGAAGCAAACACTAAGGTGAGAAGGAGCAGTCTCCAGAGAATGGACAAGGAGCCTCCAGGGATGAACAGTTTTTAAATTATTTACTCTGTGTCTGAACACTTGACCTTGTAATTGTTTGTTTGTGTGTGTGTGTGTGTGTGTAATGTCTATTTTATAAATAGTCACACTGACTTTAAGTACGTATGTATCCAATGAGAGCCGAGTTAAGATTTGTAAAGTCCCTAGACACAGAAAATATTATGGTATTCTGCCTTATTTACCCCTATTACATAATTCTAAATTAAAATTGCATAACCATGGACTGAAATATTTATGGATGAATATATATGATATCTAGAATGTGCTTCAAAATAATCTGGGTGGGGAGATGAATGGGTATGTGGAACAGTTTGGTTATGGGTTAACAGTTACTACAGCTGGGTAATGGATACTATTATGTATGTTGGAAAGACAGTTAAAGAAAACTGTAGTAACCATAAAATAAGAATGCTAAAGCCAGCAGAGTTTTTATTTATTTTTCATGATAACCACTTTGAAGCTTGAAAAAAAATTTTCAACTCTTTTAGTGCCCATGTTGCTGACATTAAAAGCCCACACATAGTTTGCCTTCTGGGGATCCTGTGCTGGCTGGACTGAGGATTGCTGCTCCTGATTGTTTTGTCTCTGGATGGTTTCCCAGGTGAAAGGGGCCTCAGGGGCAGGGCAAATAAGAGCTAAGAGAAGAAGGTGATCCTGTCACTGCCTGGTAAGAAGCATCCCCACTGACCTGAGGAAGGACCAGCAGTGTTTTCAATATCTGATGAGGGGGATGTAGCAATAGGGCATGGGCTAGTGTATTTAGTTTTTCTATTCAGGATGTGAAGAAATTATAATTGAGGTTTTTTTTTTATTTTAGAAATAAAAACCGAGGTAGTAAATTTGAACTTCCTAAAAACTATTGATTGTCGGTTGTAGCTCTCTGATCTAATCTATCATTAAATGTGTTTAATATTAGGCAATTAATATTTCTAGTGTTGAAGTATTTGTTTTCTTTGAACAAATATAAGCCATTCTGCAGCATGATGAACATTAATTTTAAAAAATTAATTTGCTTTAATTTTTAGATTATCAAAAATTTACAACACTGAAAAAAATAGCAAAGAAAATCTTTTATACTTAAATACCTCCATATTCATTTCTTATAGTTTCTTAGAGTAAGAAATAAAATTATATTACCCTAAATAAATGATACTACAGTAATCCTATCTGGTTAAGGTAGAAACTTAAGATATCACAGGTAGTAATTATTCTTTGCAACTAAACAACAAACTGATTTTGATCTAATTGTTATTTACTTATTTATAAATATAGGAGAAAGACTCCTATTATCAAACTTTGAATAATTATTATTAAAAAATTAATGCTGTACTAGGAACATATATTTAAAGATTAGAAATGAATGAAGATTAATAATAAATAGAGAAGACATTACTCTTTCATATTTGGAGCAACAACTTGTCAAAACAGTAACCTATTTTCAGTTAATCAACAAAGCAATCAGCAAGTATTTTCTGAATAACTACAAGATGCTGTGAAATGTACAAGAGATGCATATGATAAGGAGTTCACAATCCTGATGAAGGAATAGGCAATCCTAATGTCTAATATACTTGAAATGACTAGCTAACAACACAACACATTATGTGAATAGGTTTCAAGATAGTGTTTCCAAGACTAAGTCTTTCAGAAGAGTTCAAGAAGGATGGGTAACACTGAGCCAGAGAATGCACTTTGATGATAGTAACAAAAGGACAGAGAGCATGTGGAAGAGAATACTTATGCACTGCATACAATCCTGAAAGTGTTCACTTGTGTAAAATAAGGAAGTTGTTTCTATTTTCTTTGAACTCAAAAACACATATTAAAATATCCACTTTTTCCTTTAATGTAACTACAAAATATGTTTTTTTAACCATTTTATTTATTTATTTGAGAGACAGAGAGAGAAGGAGCAGGGGGAGGGGCAGAGGGAGAAGGAGAAGCAGACTCTCTGCTGAGCAGGGAGCCTGATGTGGGGCTCAATCCCAGAATTCCAGGATCATGACCTGAGCCAAAGGCAGATGCCTAACCAAGTGAGCTACCCAGGTGCCTGCAAAATATGTTTTAAATGCTGTCTCTTCTTCTAAATATTTATGACACAGATATAGACAAGTGGAGTTAAAGAAGAAATTTGATATTTGAAGAAATTCCATAACAAAGAGAAATACACTGCACTAGTATTGATTATAAGATTTAAATGAGTGTCTTTACATGTATATAATTGTCACCTTGTAATTTTTTTTTGGTTTGTTTTAAACATACAAAGAAAAAGTTGTATGTATCCCAATAGTGGAAGCAAGCCACAGAGTAGCGACTACAGCTTGTTTATATAAAATGTACAAAAAAAAAAGCTCTGTCAAAGGTATTTACAAGCCTATAAGAATTATTTCTACATGCTGCATAATGCCAGAAATAAAATAGAATTTTCCTCACCATGATCCTCGTCTTATTTTCCAAACACCTCCTATATGAAATAAACATGCTTGGATTCTCTAGAGAGGGGAAAAAAAAGAATGTTTTTTATCATGGCCCTTGTCCTTGAGAATCTTAGAATGCTTTATGAGATACGTGCAAATAAAAAAAGGACAATTTCAAAATCAGGAAATTTTCATGTATGTCCACTGGACAGCACAGACAATGCTGATGATAGATCAGGAACTGGGTACAAAATAAGGCTCTTGGTTATGATAAAACATGTAAAATGCCCTCCATTCCTGTTCCTTTCAGTCTAGCTGATTGACATAAAAAAGAGGAAAGTAAGACCAGTATGTAAATGGAAAAGCATCAAAACCACGTAGGATGTTCAAACTGATCTGGTGATGCAGTTCAGGGACAAAGAAGGAGAAAGAACAAGAGAATCAGCCATGGTATTTGTGACACAAATAAAAGATAAGCATCTTAATTAACAAAGAAAATTTGCATATTAGTGGTATATATTTTCACCTCCTAGGAATGCACTTTGAACTATCTCAAAATGTATCCCCTAAAAGGTAAAATACCCTTATTTCCAATAATAAATCTTAATTATGGATCCACCCAAATATTTGTTATACATTTTTAAGGATTACAGTTAGGTTAATTTACTTCCATCTCCCAACCCCTTTTTTCATTTAGTTTTTCATAAAAGACAAGGCTTTGCAGCATCAAATAAATTATATGGTATTTACTGTAGGGGTTAACTTTTAAATTAAAACGCGCGCTTGGTAACATGGTTCCTGACGGTCTACAGATTTGGGCTGTGTCTAAATGATATATGTAAAGAATCATTTTAGTGGGAAATAATTAAGTTAAGCAAACTGATTTCACATAAAATTGTTTTGACTAAGCTTTTCACTCTGTAACTGGTTTCTTTGGTATTATTAAAAGCATTAGGTTTTATTTAGAAATCACCCAGGAAAAAATTGACATTTCCCTAAGATAATGTGGATAGCTATTCATATAAGTCATCTTCAATAAACAGCATTTTTTTGTCCTCAATTATTTGGATTGATCATCTACATTGACTAAATTTATTTGTTATTGATGTTCTGACTTATTTAAGATTACTCTTGGCTACATGTATCAAGATATTTTGTATTCTTGGGCAAAACAAAAACAAAAAGATTCAGCTTCAAAGCCGTTAAAAATAGTGTAAAAACACTTGTAGCAGCAAAATGAGTAGATTAGAAGCACCTTCTGAAAGCTATGCTCTCCAGCTAGCTTTTTCCCACCGTCTCCACTGGGACAGTACACTTAAGTTCCATCTAAAACATTTGTGTTTTGTTTATGGTCCACTGAGAAAAGAAATTCCCCCGGGGGTAGAGGGCGCAGTGGTGTGGTGCCATTGAGAGACGTGAGCCACCATAATATGTGCCTAATGAATTGCCATTACAAAGGGGAATCAGAGCTATTTCAAATGGCAACAGATTTGTTCATTCTAACAGGAGGAAACAAAATACACTTGACCACTTACACCTGTTCTTTAGGCTGTGTTCTCCCCTTCAGTCTGAAGAGCACATGGAGACTGCAAACAGCATTTCTCCTGAGGATGTTAGATCAAGAGAGGAGGTCCTGTGGCTGAGCATCATTGTAGAGACTGCCAGAAGCCGCTGAGTGACGGGCACTGCCCCGTGTGCAGGAGGCTTCAGGTTAGCTAAGGGGCTGAAGGGGCAGGGAGCACAGGCGGGATGAAATGAAGAAGACCTCTGCTTTCCCAGATTTGCAATTACTCCCTAACAGCTGACAGGACCATGCCTCAGTGCAGGATTTCTTCTCAGGCAGATGGATACTAACTTTAACTATATAAATATGCATCTTGAAGTGACGCATAAGGAGACTGAATGAACATCCTTGGAGTGTATTAATATACATACTTACACCCCCTCAATTTTCATGAATGCTTAGGACACAATATACATGTTTCAGTGGAGGTCAGAAGATGATGTTCTGTTTGAGGCTGGTGAGCTCCAAAATGGGAGTATCTTGAAGAATCAGAGAACAGCAAAGGCTTGTGACTATCTTTGTGAACCAGAGAGAAGGCAGGGCTTCCAAGGCAAGAGGGAAGACATTGAAAAAAGGTGGACAGGAACGAAATTCGCTTACTTCATAATTCTGCCCAGGGTACACCTTTGCCTCAAAATTTGGTAGCTCTCACACCAAAAAACCAAAAAACCAAAAAACCCTAACCATCAATTGTCATGGCTTACTTGATCCATCTTGTTGACCTGCGTTGTACTGCTAATGTACTTTTCATTTTTGAAAGCTAATCAGTTTCTTAGAGGGAGCATAATTTATGGATATTCTGTGTTCTTCAAGCCCCCATCTCACCCTACAGTCTACATCCATATCAGTCCACACCCAGGGGTATAAGACTTTGTAATTGGTAAAACCTCAGTGTCTTTACTTCAATTATTTTAAATCCATCTTCCTTTATACTCTTGTCATTCAAGTCCTTTAAACACTCCAAAATTATTAATTCCTCATGCCCCCAAACTATTACCAGCTAATCATTCTGACTTGACCTATAACACATGCACACTCTATATATTACTATGTCTATAAAACACACACACACATATAGTTTCACCATAACGTTGTGAACACTGTGATTTTACCTACGGCCATTCTCATTTTAACTACAATCTATTTTAAAAATCAAGACATCATAAGGGCAAAATAATAACTATCAGATATTTGTTTCCCTTGGTCGGAAGCCTAAATTAGTGTGAAGCACAAATCCATGCACACAGCCATATTAAAAATATTTTTTCCCTAAATGAAGGTTCTCTGGCACAAACTGCTAGTGATTGTTGAGCCACTGAAGTTGTAATGCATTTCTGAAACACATGTTATAATCATCAAACCTAAATATATCTCTAATTAAAACAAATCCTTCCATGAGTATGAAGATCAAAAGGAAAGTGCTCTTGATATATTGCTGTTCAATTTAGGCCTCCACCTCTTGTGCAGAAATCTCCCAGAGATACTGCAAATCCATTAGAGTCTGTTACATACTGAAGCTTCTAGTTTAACTCCAATCGCCTGTGTAAAATCCTGGATTATAAATCAGTGCGGCGATCTATGCCCAGGAACCGTCTAGTTGTATTGTTTATGGGAACGACTGGAGGAGGGTATACTGAGCAACATCTTAAGGGTTGACTGATCAGAAAATAGAAATGATATTTCCAAAACAGTGAGTGAAAATTCTCAGCACTTTCCATTCGATAGGCAGAAAATGAGGGGGAATCATTATATTCCTTTAAAATAAAGCCTACAAAGGAGCCTCCCTCGAACTACTGTTTTGCTCAAACTTTATGAAAAGCCTTTTGAAAAATCTGAACTACTTTAAAAATATGAGATATTGTTACTACTATCATTGTGCTTTAAATATTGTAAGTGTAACTCTTCATTTCCCACTTTAATATACCTGTGCCTTTGGTTTTCTATTCAGCTCCCCGAATTTCAGTGTTAGTTTCTTCTTAAAAATGTTACATATACTATGCTATTTGATCCCATTGTCATTTTTTAAATTACATTATATTGATCAGTCTGTTTATTTCTTCTAGTGGATCCAATCCCTGAATCCACTTTTTAAAAAATCCACTCAATTTTTAAAATTGAGAACACTCAGAGCAGCCTCTATAAGACTGACACCTGGTGTCTCTGCCATTAAATTCCTATAAGTTTATCAGAAGATAATGTCTGGTAACAATAAGAAGGTCTATCATTTCCTAAATTTGATAGCCATGTAACAAAATTTGGAAAATTTTAGCATTCACTTGAAAGTTGATCCTCTTTTTCTTGTTTTTTTTTCTCTTCTTCTCTCCTTCTTCTTGTAATGCTTAATTCCCTTATTCTCCCCTCCCTACCCACCTTCACTGCTTAGTCTTCTGCCTTCTTGTCCCATTCTCTCTCTCACAACATTTCTCTTGGGAGTATTAGAAGGCTGGTTAGCTGTAACATTTTCTTATATAGACCTAAACAATAGCTACCCAAGAGTGTCCTCTGTGAGAACTTTCACAGTATTAAAAAAAAAATCCCCATTTAGTGTTTATGTTGGGTGCACATGTAGAAGCATATTACCTTGGCCATTTAGATACTGTGGGGGTCAAAGGCAGACTGAAATATGGGGCCCAGAGACAAAGGAAATCATTTAAACATGGAATGGAAATTAAGTAGCAAAAAGAAAAGGAGTGTCTTTGTGTCTCTTGTACTTTCTTTGTGGTAATTCACCAGATAACACCAAAAATAATAAAGTGTTTCATCTGTAAATCATTCAGTATATATATCTGGTCTGAACAGCTAGATGTAAACTAATGGAGGGCAGGTTCCATGTCTTGAACTTCTCTATATCCTTGAAAACACAGCACAGCTCTTCACATACATCAGGCACTTAAAGAGTTTGAGTGAAGTATATACAAATCACTGTGAAACTGTGATTACCCCTTGAAAATTGACTATAATTGCTTCATACTATCTAAAGGGTTTAAACAATGCAAATGAAAAGGAATTCACACACAGACACACAGACATATAACAAATAAACATACCCCTCAAAAGAAAGAAAATTATATGAAACCATGAAACTGAAGATAAATACAAACACACAAGAGAAAAAATTATATAAAAAACATATCCATGTAGAAAAATCAATTAATCTGCAATAGAGTTGGTAACTTAAAAATAATCAAGACTATCTTGATTATTTTCAGTAATCTAAGTTTCCAGGAATTGGTGAACCTGTGAGTAGCTGTGCAATTAATATTTACAGTGAGATATTGACTTACATGTACTTGGATAAGTCACGTTATCTGATTTATGCTTCATGCTTCTGTATCTGAGGTGACAATACTATTTGCCTTCTCATCCACCTCCTCTGCAAAGATGCTCTGCAAATAAATGAGGTAATGTTTGGGAAATGTTTGCAGCTTGGGAAGGAAACCCACTGCATACATCTCAGGTGTTATCAATTCCATATTCAAGCCTGGCATATTATTTTTATTTTAAATTGAAATTGTACTGTTTGAGTTCTCGGGTTCTGACCAAAATCTGGGTCAACATAAGAGGATGATTATTTTTAATTTTAATTCTGAGGCTCTGTTCGGATCCCTTGCACGTGTGAGAGAAAACTGTAGCAAATAAACAAAGCACATAAATCGAGCTTTGAAAGAGAAAAATCTCTATCCAGAAGGATTTTTTTTTTCAATGAAGAGCATGAACACTGTATTTCCCCGGAGGAATATTTCGGTCCAGGAAGGAGGATAGTGCATGCAGTGTGAGGGTGTGTATGCGTGTGTGTGCATGTGTGTGTGTGTGTGTGTGTGCTGTGCGTGCGCGCCCGCGGAGAGAGGGGCGGGGGAGGCGGATGAGGAGGATGAGATCATAGTTTCAGGATCCTCAGGAAACCCTGGTACTGGCAGCAGCCAGCCTCTGCTGTGCCCACATGACCCACAACTCTGGCAGCGGACCCGGCACTTCCAACATTATTAAATAATAAGAAAGCGGCTCCTACTCCATGCGCAAACCTCCCTACAGACCAATGGACACCTTCTAAGAGTTTGGCGAGTCGGTGACTGAGACGCCCGTCCATTCCAAGGTGTGTGCAAGGCGTTTTCCTCCTTGACAGCTCCGGGATGGGGGAGGGCGCGGGAGCGGAGGGGGTCCGGGCGCCGGGCGGGGAGTGGGCGCCGGCCGGGCCGCCGCGCGGTGCCCCCGGCCGCCCGGTGCCGCGGAGCGAGCGGCGAGGCGGGAGATGCACATGACGCGCAGCCCGAGCTGCGCAGGGACCGCAGCCGCCCACGGCGCCGGGGCGCGGGCACAGGCGGCTCGGCTGCCGGAGCAAGGGCAGGCGCCGCGCACCGGCAAAGTCAAGAGTGGAAGCGGGCGGCGAGCGCGGGCTGGGGAAGGGAATCGCCCCAACGCCCACTCGCGGGGTTCCCACCTGTGCGCGGGCGCCGGCCGCCGCGACCGCCAAGCATGTGCCGGGCGCCGCAGACAGGACTGCGGCGCGGCGCCTCCCCCGGCGGCGGGCGGCGCCTCGGGCCCGCGGGGCGGCGGTAGCGGCTGCTGCAGGATGGCCGGCCCGGGGGCGCGGGGCCGCGCAGGTAAATCTCGGCCTCCCGCGGAGGCCCGGCCGTGCCGCAGCCCCCGCTGTCGCCGCCGCGCCGCTCCCGGGCTCGGCGATGGCAGCCGGCTCCGTCGCGGCGCGGGTCGAGTTGTTTTTGTTGTCAGTGCTGCGCTCGCGGTCGTCCTCGCGGGCTGAGCCGTTGGGAGGTGGCGTGGCCACCTCCATTAGGGATGGCACTCACGTTGGGGAGCGGTCTGGGGGGTATTGACCGGGAAGGCGGCGATGGGTCCCTTCCAGCCAGCGGCGTCTGCGCGTGTTGCAATGCACTGCGGTGCCCGGGCGGATTCTGAGTGGGAGTGGGCGCGCGGCGCCGGGGGCGGCGGGCGGCGGATTTGGGCGCAGGGGGCGGTGAGTGGCCTCAGCTTTTATAGCCTGTTGCCCATTTTGGAGTTTTCCGCTGGACAGAGTGCGGACGGGAGGTTCGTTCTGGTGCCTGGAGTGGGAGAAGGAGAGGTGTCTGTCAAAAGACCAAAGCCAAGGAGAGAAGAAGCGTGGCCCGACAGCGGTGCTGGGCTCAATGGTACCATTCCTGGGACTCGGTAGTAAAACTTTCCTCTTTGGCAGGCTTGGGGTACGGCTTAGAGAAGATAAGCGTGGGACTTGGGGGAGAAATACTGGATGTACACTTGTAGAGAAGCTTACCCCTTAGGTTCATTCTTGCTCTAAAAAAAAAAAAAAATGGTCTTTTGAGTTAATGTTTACGTTCAGGTTTTCCTGTTTTCTGTTAGGATCACTTGGTATTAATGTGTTTGTGTTTCCTTTTGAACATAACAGTAACCCGTATTGTTGAAGTATGCATAGTTACCTTTCTTTTACAAGTATATATATATACTTATTTTGCTTATTCCAAAGGTAGAAACTTTAGGAAAAACAGCTCTCCATATGTTCCAGGCACAGTTCTGTGAGCTTTCACTCACTCAATTCTTAGCGCAACATGAGGGGTAGCTAATAATATTGTCCACCTTTTACAAGTGAGGAAATCCAGACGCAGAGAGCTGAAATAACCCAAAGTCGTATAGTTATTAAAAGTTAGAGCCTAGTTGGTCTCTCAGTGCACTCTTAAGCAACTCATATATTTATCTATATGGCACCCCACTGTGCCTAAAGTCTTCTATGTTTCATATATTGATCACATTTCTCTACCAAGATGAACATCTTAACTATGTGCTACGGTTGGACGCAATTAATTTTTAATACTATATTATAGTAAATATCCTTTGAGTACTTTTGTCACAATTAACCAAGTTTCCTACAACAATTATAAACTAAAGTAGTATTTATCAGCGAAGTTAAGATTTTCAGCAGTTAAGATTATCAGCCAAGTGAATTATCACAAAGCAGGTGGCTGAATTGATCTATAGTTTGCACTTAATTTTAAACTTCCTAAGGTATTAGTCTGGTCTTTGCTCAAAACATGGCCATCATTTTCCTCAGAACACCAGAATCTTTGAGCAAGTTTAATCATCTTTAATCCAGTCATTCTGACTAGAGGTTAAGCAGTTTTAAAAGAAGAATTTTGCAATTCTCTTTAAACTGTCAGTGATTAAAAATGGGTTATATTTTGAGGGTGTTCGTGTATGTCTATACCTTTTAGCCAGCTGTACGTGCTTTATACAAAGTTGCGTAGCAATGAAGACTGAAATCAAAATTTCTCATTAGTTCTAAGTTGAAATACTTTTAAAATCTCCACTTGCTTTAAATGAACCACGATATGAAGAAAGGTCTCAGTGGGGTGAACTCCCAACTGCACAAATTTAGAGAATTACTCATTTGAGCTTATCATGAACTCTCATAATATTCATTTTATTGGATGGATGTCTCTCTTAAGTCTTCATCTGTTATTTCTTCAAGTAAATTTAATTGCTCCTTCACATAACCAGTTTCAAATTATTTTGACATTCAGATTTCCTTAATTCTTGTCTCTCAGTTTAATTAAATTCAATATACATATTTCAAACCCACAATTATTCAACATTATAAGTGAAAAGACTAGAATCCAACTGAACTACATGGACACATGTTCTTTGGATATGAAAAAAAAAATTATCCTGTTCTTCAGTGGTTAACCTCCTCCATGCCCCAAATTATGGCTTCAACTTTATTTTGGGATACCAGAGCAGTGCTGTGGTCAAAATAGTTACATGCTATCACACACAGTGTTTGTGTTACTGAAATTGAATTTGCTTTTTCCAAGTCTGTATGAAATGTTAATTGTTTATTCTCTCATACATAGATATGTCCTTTCTTACCTAACTCAGGACTATTCCGGTTTTCTAGCTTCTGTTACTTATTTTAGAGAAAGCATTCCCTTGCTACTTTTACCTCACCTGGTAGATATGACATGACTTTTTCCTTTCAAGTCCCACACCTCTAGTTTTGGGAGAATTATAATGTCTCTGCATCCTGAGAGCCCCTCTGTTTCAGGTGCTGGATGGGGAACTAGGGATCAATAATGAGCAGAAAGATGAGTGAGCCCTGCCAACACAGGGGGTCAGATTTTAATAAAACAGTTATACAAATAAGCATTTATTTGCAAATTGAGGTAGTTTCTCTGAAAGAAAGAATTCTATAAAAATGTGTAATAAAGGATTCTGCACTAGACGTAGAGGTCAGAACAGGATGCCCAAGCAGTCACATATTTGTGGAGGAATGACATGTGAGAAGGTGTTTACTAAGTCAATTGTCTTCTTAAATGCATTCATAAATCTTTTCTGAATTATTTTCTGAATCAGAGACTTTTGTCTCACTCTGGTTATTGCTACACTTCTCTATTCACCAGGAGCCATACTATTTACCATCATTATTCACCTAGGGACATGGGGAGATTTACAAAACTATCAATACCTTTTAAAGCATGTAGAGCATGGGCTACACTTATCTAGTTATTAACTTATGTATAGAAAGTTATTTAAGTTTAGTGAAATATAATCATTTTCTTTCTTTGCCTTAACAACTACTTTGGAATTTTAAAAAAGTAGTTGTGTGTGTGTGTTTAGTTGTTAAAAGTGGCAGAATGTCTCAAAATAGAAATGCAATTGATTCATCACCCAGTCCCTAAGATTCTCTGAAGTGTCCAAGGGAAGAGAAGAGACCCCAGAGTAAGGGAGGTGGTATTAAGTGATGAATATGCTGGGAACATATGTATTAACAATTTCAAGCAAGCATAGTAACTAAATTTGTTGAATAGTTACTGTGTGCTGGGTATTCTGTGGGATATAGATAAATTAACTTATGTATTCTTCACAATTGCCTAGAGGTCTGCATGCATTACCTATATCCCCATTTTATAGAACAGGAACTGAAGCATGAAAAGAGCAATAATCATGACCACTGTCACATAGGTAGGGATAAAACCCTAAATTCAAGTATTCTGATATTGTAGTCCACACTGTTAGCTGTTGATGTGTAGCACCTAGTTCATAATTTTACTAATGCATTAAATTCCCATCATCATTGAAAATAGTAACACCTCCTAATTTGATCCTTTGGTTACTTTTCCCTTAATAAAAATTAGTGGGAAAAAAATAGAACTTCCTTTATGGCAATGCTTTTTGCTCCATATTTTACAGGCAAAATATACATAAAGCAAGAAGAGATATATGAATTCCTAGACAAAGATTGGAGACCACTAAATTATGAGAAATTTCTCATTACATGTTATGTATTTTTAAATTCAAAAATAGTCATTTGAGCAGCATTTGAAACTATTGAAATTTTTAGCATCAAGAATATGTACTTCAGCATTTCAAGTAATTAGGGAAATATCTTTAACAGCTGGAAGTTCTGTGACCATTAATAAACTTAAGAATTTTAAGTCACCTGTTTCACCTACCCCAGTGTCTGCCCAGAGTATGCACTGCAAAGAGGACATAAAGTATGACATAATAACACCTGTTGAATTGTCTTGGTAAGATTTAAGACCCTGTTAATTTTTTTTTTTTAAAGATTTTATTTATTTATCTGAGACAGAGAGAATGAGAGAGACAGAGAGCACATGAGAGGGGGGAGGGCCAGAGGGAGAAGCAGGCTCCCTGCCGAGCAGGGAGCCCGATGCGGGACTCGATCCAGGGACTCTAGGATCATGACCTGAGCCGAAGGCAGTCGCTTAACCAACTGAGCCACCCAGGCGCCCCTAAGACCCTGTTAATTTTTACATTGGGATCTTCTGACATGACTCATAGTAATTGTTATGATAAAAACTTAGTCGTTTTGAATATTATCCAAATAATGCTAATCTAAGACACTTGGAGTATATTATTAGGAAAGTGAAGTGCTAATTCATTAAGTGTACAAATCATATAAAGATCTTTGCAGTGTCTGAAAATGTTAGCCAATGTTATTTCTCCCTGAAAATGATGGGTAATATGCAGCTGATAGGATAACCATGAATCACAGTTCATACATAGAGCACACATACAATTACATGACTCCTTTCTTTGAAACTGTTGGAAATGCTTAAGGCAGTGCATACATTTTCTGTTACTCCAGTATCCCTCTCAAGAATGTGATACATAATTTCTCTGTATGCTCAGTTTCATACAAAGCTTGATTTCATGGAATAATTAGTAAACTATTGCTCTAATTTATACCATAAGGAAGAGCTGCAATATTTGATCTGACTTTGTGTGTGTCTGTGTGTGTGTGTGTTTGGTGTTATCAGAGTGGAGGATGACATCGAGTATACCAATAAACAATTCGTTAACTGGAGTTTACAATTTGATGTCACAGTATAGTGTCCTGTGGCAGACAGTTTTGTATGTTTGATGTAAATATAAAATATATTAACCAGTTATGATTGTTTAGGTTATGCAGTCATAACAAACAACTTTAAAATCTCAGTGACTGAAAAGAACAAAGGTTTATTTCTTGCTAATGCTATGTGCCCATATTCACCAATAAAAGACTCTATTCTACATCCCCCTCTCTTAAAGATTCATGCTAATAAAGCCCCTGTCATCCAAACATCCTCATCTCTCATCAGGCACATGGGAACATGGTGAATCACCCACAAGTTTTTAAAGGCTTCTACCAGGAAGCAAGACTTGCCATTTTCGCTCATATTTCATTGACCAAAGCAAATTATACAGCCATTCCTAACCAGAAGATGGAAGAGAAGAGCAATCTGATCCTATGCCCTGATGGAAGAACAGTGTGATAGTAGTGAACACATTAATGATTACCATATAAAATGAGCCAGTTTCCTTCAACAGTTTTATCACCTAAAAATGACTTATGATTTAATGTAAAGTAGAATCAACAATAACTATATTTTAGAACTTCACCATACGAAGGTAATTCCTACATAAAATCACCAGCAAGGAAAGTAGAGACTAAACTTGTGAAATGGATGATATCCCCCTTTTTCATTAGGGGTGTATTTAGTCAATGAATGATCGTAAAGCTATGATTTTAGATGAATGCATGATGTAGCCTATTTGACAGTAAGCACAAGCCAAGAACAGTGCCAACAGCTGCATACAGCGCCCAAGCTGTGTTTTCTGAATACATTTGATAGTATCAACATGGTAGAGAAAGGAGAACACCTATGTACGTACCATCTTTGTCCCCTGCACCAACATGAACAAAAGTAACGTATGTGCTATTCATTATTGTAAAAATACAGATAAACATATAAATAATACTGCATGTTTATTTTAAATTGCCAAACATAATTTGAAAAGTTAGAATATATCCAATCTATATTTTTTAAATTTTATTTTATTATGTTAATCACCATACATTACATCATTAGTTTTTGATGTAGTGTTCCATGATTCATTGTTTGCGTATAACACCCAGTGTTCCATTCAGTACGTGCATGCCCTCCTTAATACCCATCACCAGGCTAACCCATCCCCCCACCCCCCTCCCCTCTAGAACTCTCAGTTTGTTTCTCAGAGTCCATAGTCTCTCATGGCTCATCTCCCCCTCCGATTTCCCTCCCTTCATTTTTCCCTTCCTACTATTTTCCCTCTTTTTTTTTTTTAACATCTAATGTATTATTTGTTTCAGAGGTACAAGTCCGTGATTCATCAGTCTTACACAATTCACAGCGCTCACCATAGCACATACCCTCCCCAATGTCCAATCCGTATTTTTTAATTAAACCTTTTATTTTGAAATAATTGGAGATTCACATGCCATTGTAAGAAATAATACAGAGAGATCCCATGGTCACTTTTATCCAGTTTCCTCCAACACAAACATTAGAAAATGGGCAAAAGACATAAAAATACATTTCACCAGGAAAGATATATAAATGGCAAATATGTACGTGAAAGGATGCTCAACATCATTAGCCCTTAAGGAATGCAAATTAAAATCAGGGTGAGATATCACTACACACCTATCAGAATATTCATTGCAAATATACAGGAATTTACTGATTTTTGTATGTTTATACTGTATCCTGGGAACTTGCTGAACTTATTAGCTCTAAATGTTTTTTGTAATTTCTTAGAATGGTCTATGTAGACCATCACATCATCTGAAAGTAAGGACAGTTTTTTTTTCTTTCTAATCTGTATGCCTTTTGTTTTCTTTTCTTGCCTTATTGCACTGTTAGAAGTTCCAATATTATGTTAAATAGAGGGCTGAGAGTGAACATTCTTACCTTGTTGATGATCTTCAGGGGAAAGCATTCAGTCTTTCATCATAATGTATACATAATATCAGCAGTAAATTTTTTTTGTAGCTGTTCTCTATCAAATTGAAAAGTTTCACCTCTGTTCCAGTTTTTTCTGAGTGTTTATCATGAAGAGGTATTAATTTTTGTCAAATGCTTTTTTCCCACCAAATGATATGATCATTTAATTTTCCTTCTTTAGCTGGTTATAAAATAGAGTACATTGATTTTTTACTATTGAACCAGCTTTGCATCCCTGTAATAAATTCCATTTAGCCATTGTGTATAATTTTTTTAATAATCTATTTGCCAATATTTTGTTAAAGATTTTTACATCTATATTCATAAGAGATTTTGGTCTATGGTTTTGTTTTTTGGTGCTGTCTTTGTTATTGATATCAGAGTAATACTAGTTTCATAAAATCACTTACAATGTCTTCCCTCTTCTATTTTCTGAAAGAGATAGTGTAGAATTGGTATTAATTCTTCCTTAAGTATTTGGTAAAATTTCTCAGTGAAACCATCTGGTCTGGGAGATTTCTTTTTTAGAATTTTTTTTTTTTTTTTTTTTTAGTTATGAACTCAATTTCTTTAATACTTGTTCTAGTTTATTTGGGCTGCCATAACAGAATACCACAGTCTGGGGGCTTAAACAACAGAAATGTATTTTCTTATGGTTCTGAAGGCTGGTAGTCCAAGCAGATTTGTCTTCTTCTTAGGCCTCTTCCTTGGCTTGCTGATGGCTGCCCTCTTGCTGTGTCCTCACGTGGTCTTTCCTCTGTGTATGCATCCTGTATGTCTGAATTTATGCTTCTTACAAAGACACCGGTCAGATTTGATTGGAACCCTTCCTAATTGTCACATTTTAACTTAATCGTCATTTTAAAGGCCCTATCTCTAAACATGATCATATTCTGTATTGTGGTTAGGACTTCAACATATGAATTCTGGGAGGACACCATGCAGCCCATAACAATATTTTTTGGGTATTCATATGATCTGTTTCATATTATGTGAGTTGTGGTAATTTAAGTTTATTGAGGAATTGATTCATTTCATCTAAGTTGTCTGATCTCTTTGTGGAGAGTTGCTCATAATACTTAGTTTTGTTCTTTTGATGTCTGTGGTATCTCTCGTGATATCCCGTGCTTCATTCTTGACGTTGGTGATTTGTGTCTTCTCTCTTCTGTCAGTTTTGGGAGGTTTATCAATTTTATTGATCTTTAAGAGACCATATTGCTTCATTGATTTTTCTTTATTGTTTTTCTGTTCTCCATTGATTTCTGCTTTTATAATATTTTCTCCATTCTGTTTGCTTTTGGATTATTTTTCTCATCTTTTTCTATATTCTTGAGTGGATATTTAGATTACTGGTTTTTGGTTTTTCCTCTTTCCTATTGTATGCATTTAGTGCTGTAAGTTTCCCTTTTGGCACTGCCATAGTTCTGTTGCACATTTTGATAAGTTGTATTTTCATTTTAATACAGTTCAAGTACTTTTCAAAATTTCTCTTGAGATTTCCTCTTTGAGCCCCGGGTTCCTTAGAAGTGTGGTGTTTAGTTTCCAAATATTTAGAGATTTTGTTGTTGTTGTTGTTGTATCTCTGTGTTTTTGCTCAGAGAATCTTATTTCCTGTATTATCTTTATTTTGGTCAGAGAATATACTCCGTGTCATTCTGATTCATTTAAATTTGTTGAGGTTGATTTTATGGCCTGAAATGTTTTTTATCTCGGTATATTTTCCATGGGCACATGAAAAGACTGTGTATTTAGCTGTTTTGGGGTAGAGTGTTCTATAAATGCCCGTTTAGATCCTGTTGGTTGATATTGCTGATGAGTTTTTATATATCTTTGCTAATTTTCTGCATAACTGTCCTATTGATTGTTGAAAGAATGGGTGACATCTCCAATTATTATGGATTAGTCCACTTCTCCTTTCATTTCTATCAATTTGACTTTACATATTTTGCAGCTCTGTTGTTTGGTGTATTTATATTTAGGATTGCTTTGTCTTCTTGGTGTATTGATTCTTTTATCATTACATAATATCCCCTCTATATCTGGTAATTTTATTTGCTTGTAGTCTACTGTATCTGATATTAACAGACATTCCTTTTTTTCTTTGATTGATGTTTGCATATCTTTTTTCTATCCTTTTACTTTCAGTCTGCCTATATCATTTTATTTAATTTGAATTCCTTGTACATATAATGTAGTTGGATCATATATTTTAATCCACCCTGCCAATATCTTTTAATTGATGTATTTAGACCATTTACATTTATTATAATTATTGATATGTTAGGCTTATGTTTGCCATTATATTTTTTTGGTTTCTCTCTCTTTTTTTTACATTCTCTGAGGTTTTTTCCTTGCCTTTCTGTCAGTTACCTGAGCTTTTATAGAATTCCATTTTTGTCTATAGGGTGTATCTATACATCTTTTAGTGATTGCTACAAGTATTACATCATATACACACAAACACATATAATTTTTCACTGTCTACTGCTATTGTCATTTTATCAATTCTAGTGAACCATAGAAACTACTTCTTTTTACATTTATTCTCTGACATTTATAGTATAATTGTCAAATATTTCCTTTATATGCATCACACAGTATTAACATTTTTGTTTCAACTGTCAAATATAATTTAGAAAGATTAAGAGGAACAAAAAAGTCCATTATATTTGTCCATATTTTTTCTTTCTTGATGTTCTAACATACCTTCTTTTATTGCTTCCTTTTTGTTTTGAAAACTTCCTTAGCCATTCTTTTAGAGCAGACCAGTCTCCTGGTGACAAAATATCTTTGTTTTCTTTCATCTGAGAATGTCTTTATTTCCCCTTCATTCCTGAAGGAAATTTTAACTGGATATGGAATTCTAGGTTGATAACTCTTTTCTTTCAGCACTTGAAAAATGTGCCACTTTCTTATGGCCTTCAGGATTTCTGTTGAGACATCTGTGATTCATCTCAGTTTTCTCTTATAGGTAACTGTCATTTCTCTCTCTTTCAAGATTTTTTTTTATCTTCAGTTTTCATAAATTTGACTGTGTTGTGTATTGGCCTGGATTTCTTTGGGTTTAATGTGTTTGACATTCAGATTTATTCAGCTTCTTGAATCTGTAGATTTATGTCTTTTGTCAAGCTTGGGAAGTTTTCAGGCATTATTTCTTTGAGTACTTCTTCAGCTCTGTCCATTTTCTCCTCTCCTTACAGGTCCCCAAGACATGAATGTTAAATCTTTTGTTATAGTACCATACTGTATTTGTTTCCTATGGCTGCTATAACAAATTTCCATAAACTTGTTTTACATCACACATTTATTCTTTTACAGTTCTGGAGGCCAAAACCCAGAAATCAGTTCCATTGGCTTAGTCACGGTGTTGGCAGGGCTGGTTTCTTCTGAAGGTTCCATGGGGAAATTCATTTTCTTGCCTTTTCTAGCTACTGAAGGCTACCAGTATTCTTTGACTCACAATTTCTTCTTCACACCAATCTAATCTCTTGCTTCTATAATCGAATCTCCTACTTTCTTTGCTGTAGTCAAACCTCCCTTGACTCTCTCTTTTAAGGACACTGTGATTACATTTAGGGTCCATCTGGATAGTCCATTATATTCTCCACCTCTCAAGCTCTTTAATTTAATCCCATCTACAGAATCCTTTCTTGCCTTATAAGCTTCCAGGAATTAGGACCAGACCAAATATCTTTGGGAGCCATTATTCAGCCTACTGTACACACAGAGTCTCTGAGGCTCGGTTGTTTCAATCTGTTTTCTCTGTTGTTCAGATTGAGTTATTCTAATTATTCTGTCATCCAGCTTACAGATTCTTTCTTCTGCCACTTCCATTCTGCTATCAGACCCACCCACAATATTTTATATCTGGTCATTGGGGGTTTTTTTTAGTTCTAAAATTTCCACTTAGTTTTTTCTAATGTGTTCTCTTTTTTTAGCTGATACTTTTTACTTTTTGTTTCAAGCATGTTCATAATTGCTCATTGGAGTATTTTTTTTTTATGGCTGCTTTAAAAACTTTGTCAGATAATTCTAACATCTCTCTGTAATCTCATTGTTGGCATCTATAAATTGTCTTTTTTTTTTCATTCAGTTTCTGATTTTCCTGGTCCTTGGTGTGATAAATGATTTTCAGTTGAAACCTGGCCATATTCTTATTATGTTAAGAGACTCGGGACTTATTTAAACATCCTGTTTTAGTTGTCTTCCACTAACATCACCCCAGTGGGCAAAATGGGGATGGTGCCACCTCATCCCTTCCAGGTGGGGGAAGAAGCGCAGGTTCCTCACTCGGTCTCCCTTGTCACCTAAGGGGGCTCCACATTACTGTGGGAATTGTGAATTCAAGTTCCCCACTAGATCTTCACTGATACTTCCCTGGTTGGGAATGGTAGAAGTGCTTCTTTTCTGTTCCCTATGTGGAATCCATAGACAACCTGGGGACAAGAAGGTGGTCTGATTACTCCTGGGCCATGATGACAGTCCTGACTCTCCACTAGGCCTCCCATGACACCACTCAATGGAGATAGGGAGGGGAGACTTGGTATTGCCAGGTGGGGGTAAAAGTTCAGCCTCCCCGCATAGTCTCCACTGACAACCGAGTAGGGGTGGAAGGTGGGGAATTTCATTACCACCTGGTGGGAATGAAAGTCCCAGCTCTGTACTTGGCCTTCTGTGCCATTACATTGGTGGGGATGAGGAAATATGGGGCTCCTTTACAGCCTGGTGAAGGTGGAGTCTAGGCTCCCTACTTAGCCTCTGTTGGAATGGTTGTGGTAGGGCTACATTATTTTCTGTCTTAAATGGTTGGAATAAAGCCATTATTATGTAAATATTCTTTTATTTATTGGACTAGGACCAAGTCCTTATTTATAAGAACTAGGAAAGGAGCAACACAATAAAGCATGCTTTGTTGGCCTCCCTTTTTTTTTTTTATCTATGTCTATTGGCATTTCTGGGTTTCTAGTTTCTTTAGTTCCATGTTTGGGATACATGAAGCAATACAGAAACCCAAGGAAGTCATCACTGGGGTGACTGAGGCCCCTGAGGCCCCTAGCTGGTTTACCTTCTCTCCAATTTTCAGAGTCTTTGTATGCTTATTTTATGTATAATGTCAAGGGTTTTAGTTGTACTTAGGGAAAGGAATAGGGAAAATTACTTCTACTCCATCTTCACAGAAATCTAATCCACATTTTTTATGCAAGTGTAAACTGAAAAATATCACTCAACATTGATTCTCAGAGGATGACAGGGGATTAACTGCTGCTCTGTTTCTGAATAATAAGCACTTGACAGGTCAGTGGGATGAGGGGGTACTTGGACAATGATGCAGACAGGAACACAGAACATTCCATTAGTGCTAAGGTCTAGGGACCATTTGAAGGTACTCTTACTCCTCCAAATCAATGCTTTTTCCTCTCCTGGGAAACCATTGCTGCAGGCTGTAGCAAGGTTGGAAACTCCTACCATTCTCATAGACTGTCTTTTGTGGCAGAATTCTGAAACTTCACCATCCCAGCCCCTACTGTATTCTCACTAATTGTTCTTTATTTCTGGGAATATTATCCATCTGAAATGCAGTGTTGAACCAGAAAGTGTGTGGGAAAATGTTGCTAAGCTAAGAAGGAAATAGTGAACACAAAATCTGTGTTTAAATTCTGGGGAGCACCTACCAGCAAGCATTCATGTTAATTTATTTTGGTGTAAAATTATACGTTAAAAATAAATGTACTGATTGTGTCAAGTTGTTTGATCACTGCTCAGTAGATTAAGTACAAGAGATGGGGATAAGAATTTTCTGCTTGAAACCAATGTTCTGAGGACTAACAGTTGACAGGGAGGCAATCACAAAGAACAATAGTCCGAGGAGACTCTTCCAAAAAACAAATCAAGTTATTGACAATGTAATTAACCCTGAAGTTCTCACTGTACTAGAGCAATGTTCCTTCAAGTGTGGCCCTCAGACAGGTAGTGTTAGCACAGCCTTGAAGTCTCTGTGAATACAAATTTCTAAGAAACTCTGGGGATGGAGCCCAGCAATCTCTTGTAACAAGCCCTCCAGGTTCTTCTGATGCATGTGAAGTTAGAAACCACTATACTAAGGTAACCATTGCAGAGTGCACTAAATTTAGGCTTTTCATGATTCTCAACTCACCAGTTTAGGGTTTTGGAAAATTTATTTATTATGTTTAACATTTTGTGTGCTTTAATCATAAGTATTTTTAAAGTAAATATAGCAAAGAAATTAAAAATCTTTTACACAGGGGCATCTGGGTGGCTCAGATGGTTAAGCATCTGCCTTCGGCCCAGGTCATGATCCCAGGGTCCTGGGATCGAGCCCCACATCGGGCTCCTGGCTCAGCGGGGAGCTTGCTTCTCCCTCTCCCTCTGCCTTTCTCCCTGCTCATGTTCTCTCTCTGTCTCTCTCTCTCTCTCTCTGTTTCTTTGTCTCAAATGAATAAATAAAATCTTTAAAAAAATACATTTAAAAAAAATTTTTTTACACAAAGCAGTCTCTTTAGTTACATATGCCTTAATGATTTACACAATTATTTTGTATCCTTAACCCAAATCGTCGTAACTGCTCCATGTCTCATCTTTTTGAAACCATGAATTAAGCCATGCCTACTCTTCCCTGCCTTTGTTCCTCATAGCTGCCAAGTCATACATTAATGGATTTTCTTGGCAGTTTTTATGTACTTTTCTAGAGCTGACACAAGTCACGAAGATATTTGGAGGCAAGGGTGGGGGCGTCTCTGAATCATTTGAAGAAGATGCATTTTAGGAGATCTTGTCACACAATATTGTTAGAGACAGATGCATATGCAGATGTCCAGACTCATCATTGTCATTACCACATCAGCTCTACCATGGGGGATTCACTGTCTACTGCAGCCTTGCATTTTTCTCTGGGGTCAAGTGAAATTAAAGAAAATCTCGGCTCGAGGGTCATCCTGAGGAAAGAGAAGCTGCATTTTGAATAGGGATTTTATAATTGGGCTACAGTTACAAACCCTAAGATGGGGTAAGACAAAGTTAGTAAGAAGCAAAAGGTTAGAAGTTTAAAAAAAAAAAATCTTGTGATTGTAATAAAATCTAGAGAGGTGCAGATTTGAGAGATAATCTGTGGCTTCCAGTCCTAAATGTGGTGCAGTTTTATTTTTAGGATAGTATTAGATTATTTTATTCTTTCAATTAGCAATTCACTAAACACAGAACATAGATTAGAACATAGGTTATATGAACATAGATATAGAACATAGACTTATAGAACATAGATTTGAGTTCATAGATTTGACTTCACTTAATATCCACCACTTTTGGTTGCCAATCTTTTTCGTTTTTGATCAGTTATTACATTTTACTATGTGTAATTTTTAAGGTGAATTTTAAATCATAAAGTTCAATTCCATAATACCCTTTACTCCATACATCTTTTTAAAGGTGTCCTTGTTCTTGAGGAAACTAGGGAAATGGCTCACAAACAATTCATCTGCTTTTGATTTAAAATGAGACACATTCTTGGTTCAGAAAAATATTATTCTCTTATCCTTTTAGTTTCTTAGCCTCACTACCGGTTGTGTTGTTTTCCATCCCTTCTGTTCCCTTTGTGCATTCATTCAATCTGATTATATTTCTCATTTACTCATGTTGCTTGAGTGTTTAAATGGTTGTGTCTCTGCAATGTTTTGGGGGTAAGACTTTTCCAAACCTTCATTATGTAGAAGTGTTTGCTAAATAACACCATGTGGACAGGTTGCAGGAACCACTCCTTTAAAAACATATTTTTAAATAATGAGGCAGATGTTTGCTCTCACACACTCCTCTTTTATAAAATAAGGGCCCCCAGCCCTGGTGATACCAGTCAGATGCCTTCTTTCTTGAAGGAACCAGTTGGCTGGCTTTTTTAAAATGTGGTAATTAAATCATCACCAAAATGCTTAGGTAAGGCTTCAATATGGAGAAAAACAGTTCTTGCAGAATAAACGGGGGCAAGAAAGGGGGGATTCAGAAAGGTAAGAAGTGCAGATCATGTCCTGTGTGGGCCGTCGTCCAGATTTTCCCCTACAGTGTTAGCTTCTATTTATAAACATAAAATGTGTCAGGTGATTTTTTTTCCATATGCAGATAAATTCTTCCTCTTCCTTTTAACCTAGACACTGTAAAAGTAATATTTACCATTAGAATATATGTAAAATACTTTCTGTATTTATAGGGCTTAAACCCCCTTTTTCATGGGCACCTGGGTGGCTCAGTCAAACCCCCTTTTTCTGTTGTTTATGGGGTTTTTTTTTCTTTTTTTCTTTATTGGTTCAAAATGTTTTTTCTCTTATGCCTTATTTTCTGGGAGCATGTGACATAACAGCTGTACATTAAAAGTTCTTTAAATATCTCTCATACTTTAGATACGAGGCTGAGAGTTGCTCCATATTCATCCAGTTTGAATCTTTGATTTGGACAAGAAAGAAAAACAATGGAAGTGAATCCAAAGCAAGTGGTATTCTATCAGCAATCAGCAGTGGACTGGTTCTAAAAGCAAATAATCCAGCTTCACCAGCCACAGTAGGTTAAGGGGAAACAATAGCCCTGTGATTTCCTGTGAGTGAGCACGTGGGAGAGGGCATGGTTTGGGTTTTAGGGTTGACACTGGTGCTTAAGGGGGGAGAGAGTGACAGATACTAGGACTTCACTTCTTTCATAGCCGTAATCCTGCCTGGCTGTGAACAGATGATAACCTATGCCAACTGTCTTTGTTTTTCTCACCACTTTATTCTCTTCATCTCCTTTGTTTTGCGTTTGTTTGTGGGTTTTTAAAAAATATTTATTTATTTATTTATTTGAGAGAGAGAGAGAGAAGGAGCAGGAGGGGCAGAGGGAGAGGGAGAGAATCTCAAGCTGACTCTGTGCTGAGTGCCGAGCCAGACGTGGAGCTCAATCTCACAACCCTGAGATCAGGACCTGAGCCGAAACCAAGAGTGGGAGGCTCAACCGACTGCGCCACCCAGGTGCCCCTGTTTGTATTGTTTCTGTTGTTTTTCTCTTGGATTTCTTCTTTCCGTACCCCCCCGCCACGGTCTAGCTGAGTCGAATGGTCATGTGAAGAGACTCATTGCTGGCACTGTAAGACTAGAGACATGTTAGTCCCTGGCCTGTGCGTCTCCAGGCTCTCACCAAGCCTGTGACAAGACTGCATCTTCTAGTTTTCCCTCTCTGTTCCACCAGTCTTTCCACATTACTCATTACTCTCTTGGATTCAGTATTTTATATTAGTCTGTGGGAGACCCAGCCCTTGTCATAATTCATACTCACCATACCTTCTCTTTGCCCCTCTGGCTCAATGTGGTTATGAAACTGGCCATTCATTTTTTTAGAAGTGTTCCTCAAAATATATTTCAATGGCCACCTGCATTAGAATCTTCTGGGGTGTTTGTTAAAAGGGTAGGTTTCAAAACTCCATCCTAGACCCACTGAATCAGAATCTCTTTTTCTGACTTTAGAATTTTAAGGTTAACACTAATTCTGGGGGTTAGTCCAGATCTGTGCTTCACAAACTAGGGTAGCTTTTTATGTTTTATTTTAAAATTTTTTAAAGATTATTTGAGAGAGTGTTGCGAGCATGAGCTGGGGGAGGGGAGGGACAGAGGGAGATGGAGAGGGAGAAGCAGACTCCCTGCTGAGCAGGGAGCCCGATGCAACATGGGACTGGATCCCAGGACCCTGAGATCATGACCTGAGCTGAAGGCAGACACTTAACTGACTGAGCCACCCAGGTGCCACTAGGGTAGCTTTTAAAAAATCAGAATGCATGGATAGCCGCAAGTTTGTTATTTGAACAGTCTGATGTGAGTCTAGCATGTACCCTATTTGAACAACCGGAAAATGAGCTATAGAAATCGGAAGGATGGGAAAGAGGTTGGTGTTGACAAAGAAGCATTATTTTAATGCATTCATCAAAGTCCAGGGATTGATCCTCATTTATAAATTCAGAAAGTGGATCTTTCTTCCAAGGGCATAGTCACATTACCCAAGCTTATAGAGACTGAGCTATAAATAGGGATGCCATTTTTAGAATTATCATTGTCACTAGGACCTGCATGGCCAGGACATTCTTGTCCTCTAGACAAGAAAGAGGGAAGAAAAATTATCATCATAAGTTTACTCCTTGAATCTGCTGTCAGACTAAGGAAAATTAGTTGCATAAAAGTGGTGAAAATACTAAAAACAATACTGTGTGTCAGGAAATCTAAATATTTCACGTTTGTGATTTCATATGATCCCTCTCAATAGCCCTTTCAGTGGTATCATTAGCTCTCTGTTCTAAATGAGAAAGACATAGGGGAAAAGGTGCTACGTACCTAGCTCAATAGCATAGAGCTATTGAGCTCTAGCACCAAGTGCTAGAGCTGAAATTTCCAGGCTCTGTGACTAAGTTATGTGAAAAAGAAAGAAACGACAAAGATATCTCTAGAGTTGCTTAGCCCTTGCCATCTCAGTAGGCGATCAAGTGGGGGCTGAATAGCTTCCAGTTGGTGGAGAAGAAAGGAACATGTGAACCGCTGTTTGTATGGATAGAATGCTTTCAGGTCATGGGTGGATGAAGAGTAATGCCTTTGTCAGACCTCGTGGTTTTATTTAACTGACCTCTCTATGGTTGTGATTAAGTGACAGAGCTACACAATCAGGTTCTACTCTCAAATTGCCTTTTTTAAAAAGATGTATCACAGCCATATAGAAATAGCTAGCCATAAATATTAATAAGTAGTAATATAGGCGTGTTTAAATATAGTCGACAAGTTTGCATATATCTGCCTCGTGGGTGTCCCCAAGTCCTGAGGTAACCTTGTCTCGGAAAATGTGAGTGCAATTGGCTAGAACTTCCACTAGCTCCAACTCAAGCATATTTCCTGTTCTTCTGGGAGATTTTCACAGAGCTTACAGTTCCCCTGTGTCTCTGTTCTGAGTGTCTGCATCTGTTGAATGCTCGGTCACCACTCAGGGTTTTGGCTCCTTAGAACAATGCCAGATAGCACAAGAGGTCAGCCTGTGTATGCCACCCTTGATCCTTTACTCCCCAGAGCATCCCTGGCTCCAGGCTATGTGTTCAGCAGATTTTGTTGTAGGACTCGGACAATAGAGTTGAGTAGTGGGACAGAAATATTGGACACCCCTTGTATTAAAACTTCCCCAACCATTTCTGAAGGAAAAAAAAAAGAGTCATAGTTTGTGTTTTTAACTTAGGCTCCAGCATCTCACCAGGTGAGAAATGAGGTTATTTCTAAGTGCACATATTCATTTCAAAGTGGCAGATGCACACTAGTAAATCATATTTCTGGCTCTCTGTTTTCCCCAGTTTATCTGCTAGGAACTATCCATCAGATTCTTAGCTGCTATTGAAATGTAACCCTTACTCCCGACAGGAAGAGCGAATGGCCCTGTCTCATCTATGAAACAAATGTCTGCCACCAGCGGTCCCTGAAAATGCCTCGGCACATACAGATACTGGTGAATCCTGCAGAAAAATAGCAGAGCTGCCATGTATAGTCTTGGGACTAATACTTTGAGACCATTTTAAGTCAGAGTGCAGCCCTAACTCCACGCTGGTGGTGGTGTTACCGTTCACTGGAAGGTACCGTGAGAAGTATATAATCTGGGGCACCTAGGTGGCTCAGTTGTTAAGCATCTGCCTTCGGCTCAGGTCATGATCCCAGGGTCCTGGGATCGAGCCCCACATCGGGATCCCTGCTGGGCGGGAAACCTGCTTCTCCCCCTCCTGCTCCCACTGCTTGTGTTCCCTCTCTAGCTGTCTCTCTCTCTGTGTCAAATAAATAAATAAAATATTTTTTAAAAAAGAAGTATATAGTCTGCCAAGAGGGGAAACTTTAGGGCCTTAGGTAAGGAAAACCTGGTATATCCTTGAGTGGACACCTTTCAAAAGCAAAACTAAACTAAAACAATTCTTTCCAATCATGGAGATGACCAATATCCATTGCTTATGACTAGTTTATTGCTTAAATAAACATGTTTTGCATCTTACAGGTTATGGTTGACCTGATTTTGCATATATGATGAAATTTTCCACTGTGATGAAAAGGAACCACTGCATTAGGGGATACAAGCTAGCAAGCCAGCATAGATGTTTCATATAAGATGTGACCACTGCTCTACAGTGAATGATGTTTACTTTTGTGATTTAATGATTCATGGAAAACTTCAGAAGTTGCTTAAGATTGGTGGCAAAAGTAACAACAACATAGTTTTGATTTTCTATGCCTTTAGACAGACATAGCCCTTAGAGCTCAGTTTATTTCTGAGAAGATTTTTGCCTCATCTCTCTTATAACTGCCAAGATATCTATTATTGTGGGCTAGACCTGTTATACTCATCTCCACGTGCATGATTCCAGAAAACACTGGATGAGACGGGTGCAAACTCAGAAGGTAAACACAAAGCCTAACAACAAATATATGCTAATAGTAAATGTGACATCAAATTGTCGCAGAACTTAAGACTTTATATGATCAAAGCCTGTGTCAGTCTTTACCTAGTGAAAGACTAGGAGGAAGATGCCGCAGATCTCAGATGCAAAAGTCGTGTCTTCCCGCTCACATCGTTTTCTTTAGCAATACCTGAAATGTTACTGTGGGTCTGCCAGGAGTTGAGCTGACAACTGAATGATTTGCTCTAAGTTCTCATTAGACAATCCATCAGTCTATTTTACAAGGTGACATCCCAGCTACCTAGGTGACTGGGGATGGGACTGGAGGAGGGTGAAGCTGGACCACACAGAGCAGGCGCAGAGGCAGCACCCCTTGTCCTCAGGGAGCTTACATTCTCCCTGGGAGATGAAGTTAAGAAGAGAAACAATCAGTGAAACAACACGAGATAAAGAAAAGTAAATTATATGAAATGAGGAATAGGAGAAAGCATGTAGAAATGCTGAGAAGTGGGAAGGTTATCGGGAAGTATGTGACAACGTCTCGGTACCTCTCTGCAGTTAGAGATCCACAACTGCATGAACAAGTGGGTATCACCATTGCCCGCTGCCTGCAACCCACCTCAGGTCCCCAACAAGGCAAACCTCAACAGGCCTCCCAAGTCGCTAGGCTCACGTGCAGCGGAAGAGAACATGTAGGAATACGAAGATAGCAGACATTAGATCCCGGGGTCCACTACAAGAGTTCATGCATTGTGCTTACCTTTGTTTCTTTAAAGGAGCTAGGAAAGAGGAAAGAATAATATTCTTAATCTAAGGTGTGCTCCGTGAAATCCAGCTTGCAAAACAATTTTCCCACCTGTTTCTCATTTCTTCCTCACACGAATCCTGTGAATTGGTGACTCTTTAACTCCTGATGGGCTCAGAATTGTGATTTGTAAAAAGATCATGCAGCTAGTAAACGGCCAAGCAGGAACTCGAGTCCTGCCTGGGTGTTCCCAGATTCTCAGTTCTTTGTCCACACCACAGTGTTTGAGTTATGACTGCTGACAGGAGAGATTCTCCTGCCTGTAGTGGACTGGGGGAATAGAGCAAGAACATAAAACCTGGCCCCCGTATAATGCACAGAGAGTCTAATTGGTCAGAACTCCCTTCACAGTGGGTATTTAAGGACCTTAAAAGGTCCTCTTACAGGGTTTTATTAAGATAAAGGATCAATTTCCATTTTCAAGGAAATCTGTGAGTCTGTGATCTTTGTTCTAATCGCACATCAAGTCAGAGAGGAGTTTGGGGACCAGGATCTCTATATATCATATTAAATAACATAGAATATATATGACAGTGGTTCAAGGTTTTAGCATGCATCCGAATCACGGAAGGGCTTTTGAAAACAGATTGCTGAAATAGTTTCTGATTTAGTAGATCTGGGGTAGGGGCCGAGAATTTGCATTTTTAACAAGTTTCCAGGTGATGCTGATACTGCTGATCTAGAGACCACACTTTTGAAAGCCATCAATATAACATGGGAGGTCCACAGTGAACTACACTGATTTTATTAAAAAGTAACTTTTTAAACATAATGTCTAAGATGGCCTTAGAAAGGAAATGGGGTACCAAAGTGTGGCCACAGAGGCTGTGCTTTAATAGCCCATGAAATCACCCTGTGCTGTGCATTGATAATGTGAAGTGTGGGAATTAGGGGGGTAGTAGTGGTGTTCATGGGGTGTTGATTACCCTACAATACATATTTATTAACTTTGGGGGTGTTTGTTTAATAATTCTGCCATCAGAGTATACTCCCTTCCCTTTGCTTGATGCCTTTTTAAATTCTTGCTCAAAATACCCCAAAACAGTGGCTCATTCTATCTGCATGCTTCTACCCTGAGTTCAGCTTTAACAAATTCATTCCAAATGGGATTTGTCCACTTATGTTGCCAGCAGGTTCACCGGCTTTGTTCACCTTGTTAGACGGCAAACTCCATGAAGAAAAGACGCTCTCAGGCTGTGTTTGAATTATTGGTTGGCTAATTCTGGTGGTTTCTAAGTGTTGTTCAGGAAATCTGGGTTATTGTGCTCCTTCCACTTCAACCTCCTATACAGATCTTTCCTGGGGAAAAAAACAAAACAAAACAAAATACTACAATATGTAAGGACGTTAATTCCTCAGCCAGTTATTTTAAAATTACTTGCACACACGTGCACATAGACACAATAGAAAGTGTCTTACTATTCCATAACCATAGTTGTGTTTGTGAAATAAGCCTTGTCTTCCATTACATATTATCCTGTTTACTATAATGGACTAAATGTGTCACCTTTGTTCTCTATTACTTGTGTTTTACTGTTATTACGTGTGTGTGTGTGTGTCTATGTAATTTTATTACATGGGTAGATTTGTGTTACTACCCCTACAGTCAAAATAGAGAACATTTCCATCACCACCAGGATCTCTAATGCTCTCTCTGTGTCAAATAAATTTGAAGGAAAAAAAAAAAAGATCCCTAGTGCTGCCCCACACATTCCCCTTTCCACGGCCCTCTCCTTCCCCAACCTGCAAACCTCTTCTTCATATCTTGAATTTTGTCATTGCAAAGATGTTATATAAATGGAATTGTACTTAATGCAACTTTTTGAAGTTGTTTTTTTTTAAAGAAACGGCATAATTTCTTTGAGATTCATCCAAGTTGTTGCATGTATCCATAATTTGCTCTTTGTTATGGCTGAGTACTATTCCTTGGTATGGGTGTACCACTGTTTGTTTAACCATTCACCTGTTGAAAGGCATCTGGTTTTGTTTTGTTTTTTTTTTCCAGCTTTGGGCTGTTACAAATAAATATGCTATGAGCATTCATGTATAGATGTGTATGTAAAAATAAGTTTTCATTTCTCTAGAATAAATGCCCAAGAATGCAATTGCTAGGTGTTTAGTTTTATAACAAACCACCCAGCTGTTTTCTAGAATGGATTTTATGTTCTCACCAACATTTCAAGACAAGTTTCTCTGTTTCCTCACCAGCATTTGGCATTATCCTTACATTTTATTTTAGCTGTTCTGAATGACTTGTAGTGTTTTTATCTCATTGTGGGTTTTTTTGTTTTGTTTTTTTTGTTTTTTTTTTTGTTTTATCTCATTGTGGTTTTAAATTGCATTTCCTGGATGACCAACGATGCTAAACATCTTTCCATGTGCATATTTGCCGTCTGTATACACTCTTTGGTGAAATGTCTCTTCATGTCTTTTGCCCGTTTTCTAATTGTATTGTTTGGTAATTTACTGTTAGGTTTTGAGAGTTCTGTCTGCATGCTGTCTGTGTTGGATATGTAGCTTGCAAACATTTTCCTTTCATCTGAAGCTTGGATTTTCATCTTCTTAACTGGCTCTTTCATGGAGCAAACAATTTTAATTTGGATAAGGTCCAATTTATTAATATTTCTTTTTATGGATTGTCCTTTTGGTATCAAGTTTAAGAACTTTTTACCTAGCCGAAGATCCTGAAGATTTTTTCCTAAAGGTTTTGAATTTTACATTGTACTTTTAATTCCATGATGCATTTTGAGCTCATTTTTGTATAACATGGTTTAGATTGAGGTGCCTGTTTTTGCCTATGAATGTCCAATTACTTCAGCAATAATATGCCTTCAATTTTGACATATCTTTTTTTTTAATTTAACAAGCATTATTGTGAGAGGCTACCGTATGTGAGATACCATTAGGCAGTAAAGACAGGGAAATTCATAGAATATGGTTCCTGAATGATCTTGTAGTTAGGGATGTACATATATAAATACTTTCAAAATTGTAGATCCAATTATAAGACAGAGGAAAAGGACTTGAGGGATACAGGAGGATGCACGTAGAGTAAGTGTAAGCTATTGGTGTAGCTTAAAATGAGAGAGAATTAAAGCATGGATATAAAGACAGAACAGAGAGAAGGCGGATGAGAAATATTTATGAGGAACATTTATCAGAGTATAGCAGGAGGTGGTTTAGGGAGGAGAAAGTGTCAAAGGTTGCCTGTGTGGATGGTGGTTTGTCCAAAAAGAGGGAAAAAAGGAACAGGGTTCGGTGGAAGAAATGAATTCGTTTTAAACTTCTTGAGTTTGAGGTAGCCATTAAACATTTAGGTGAAACCGGCCTAGTTACGCTTTTCACATATGAAACTAATGTTTGCGGATTAATTTCCTGGTAAGCAATTTTTGAAAATTGCCAAAACTTATTTAGAGCTAAGATGCCATAAATTTAGGTTATGCCATTTTAAATCAAACACAGAAATCATAGAATTGTGAAAAGGAAACATTATGTTTAATGTAAAGGCTGAGGGCCTTGGTGCATTTTAGGCTAGAATCAGAAATAGAATGGTTCTGACTACAAACTGTTTAGCTCCTGAAGTTTTGTGTTTTTTAAAATGAGTCTGAGCCTCAGTTTTCTAATCTAGGACATGGGTGTTTTCATAAGCCTGGAGTTTACAGGATTGCAGTGAGAACCAAAAAGATGGAAGCCTAAAGTTCTTTATCTCTAATGAAGATCTGACATGTATTAGTTCCTTTTTTCCTACCAAGTATTTAGAATGTTTTCCAAACATTTTTAAGAAGGGGAACTCTTTTCTCAAAAGAAGTCTTATACAGACCTAGAAAATGGATCAAAGCAAAACTGTCTCCCCTTCATCCAAGTTCTCAATTGCAACAACCATGTGGGAAAGTCGGGCTCTTTGGAAATCACTGATATAGTAAGATCCTCAATTTAAAGGTGAGAAAACTGGTTGGTCTGAAGAGGTAAAGAAAGTTTTTGCAAGTCATGTGATGAAAACAGACCCTGGTACAATCTCCAGTTACCAGCTTCCTATTCCATACGCTTCCTAAAATGCCATAGTAACTATGACTGAAATAGCATTGACTCACATGGGTGGCTATGGTTATGGTTCTAAAAAAAACTGGTGTCTTAAATGTTCTGTGAAGTGTGGTGGCATTCCTGTCCCTTGTGGCCTCCAAAACACCCTTCTGCAAAGTGAGCCTCTTTTTAAGAGGCATGTTTGGATGTATTTAAAGAAATGGGCTTTATGCACCCACTTTATATGAAACATGGCCATGATGTTCATCTATCCTTCTCTCTTAATAGCTAGTGTTGGCAAACATTTCGTATCTTAGAGGGCTTAGAAAACATGTCCTTGGGCAGTGGTTTCAGACGTGGAGTAACCCAGGGAACATTTTTAAATTGTGTATTCTGGGACTCAATCCTGGAAGATTCTGAGTCAGAGGGTCTGAGGTGGATCTTTAGAATCTCATTTTTTGAAGCTTCCCAGGTGAGGCTTGAATTTGGGAACCCCTGCTCTGTGGACCCCTGGAGTGGCCAATGCTGTTCCCCTGACATTTCCTTTCTAGATAACTATCACTTTCGAGCACTTAATGACATTGCTCAGATCTTCTCTCTAGTTCAGAACCAGAACATGATCTGCCCTACCTGAGTCAGCCTATTCCCATTCATCAAACCTTTTCCTTGAGTAACAGCTTACAGGCAAAAAATGGTGTCAGCTTGGCAGTAGTAACAACAACAATCTAAAAGCCATCACTTTTTGAGCATTCGCTATGTGACAGATGAGTTTTTGGTGTTTTGTCTGTATTTTCTGATGACAGAAGTCTGACCTTTAGACTTTTATTTACAACTGCCTATTCAGTAGTTCCAACAGAACTCTTGATGACTCCCTTCCCCGATCGATGCTCCTATCCCAGTCTTCCCTCGGTACCTTCCCAGCAATCAGACAGTTGCTCATGCCCAGATCTCTTCTTGCCTCCCATTTCCCCTCACAGACCATAACCAATCCAGCAGTAAATTCTGTCAGCCATGCCCTCCAAATCTACCGCAATCCAACCACTTCTACTCTGCTCCACCAAGAGCCATTCAATCCAAATCTCTATTACGATAGTAGCTGGGTGACTGGGCTACTTTTGCTTCCTATGGCTAGTCCTTCAAAGATGAAGCAAGAATAATCATTAAAAGTGAAAATCAGAGATGTCATTCATTCATGGGCCTAAAATCTTCAGTTACTTCCTATCACATTTAATTAAACATCAGTGTCCTTACCAAATTTTACCTGTAAGGTCTATATGATCTGGCTTAGTCTCTCTCCCCCAAATTCTTCTTGTATCACTCTATTCCTTGCCCCCCTTACCTTTACTTCACTACTGTCCCCAAAATAAGCCCAATTTTGGCCCACCTCAGGGCCTTTACACTTACTATTACCCCTACCTGGACCCCTCTTGCCCCAGAACTTCCCATGGCTCCCTCTCTCATTTCACACAGATCTCTGTTTAAATAACATTCTTGGTAAGGCCTTCCCTGCACAGTCTTCCTAAAATAGTACTCCTGCCTCTCTATTCCCTTTCCCACTTCACTTTTCTTCATAGCTTTTACTACTACCTAACATTGTGGCATACATTTATTTGGCTGGTTTATCTGTCTCTCCAACTGGAGTGTCAGCTCCATGAGGGAAAGGATTTCTGTCTGTGTCTTTTTCATCTTTTTATCCCTGGCACTTGGCACATCATCAGTGCTTATAAAGTATATGCTGAATGAATGAATGAATGAACGAATGAGTGAGTAAACATAGCCTTTGTTACCCTCTGGGTTCTCCTGCAGCAGTGCCTTTGATTCTTATCCCTCAGATGTACAAGGAATTCCTGTAAACTTTGATGACATATGTCCTGATCTGTCAATCATTTGACTCATGATCTTGTTTGCCTTTTGTCACTGCTCCTTAATATTTATTAAGAACGGAGCCATTCCTAGAACAGTCCTTAAAATACTTCACTATTATCCCCAAAGCTAAGGCTGCTAGGGTTTGCCTCCTACCCATCGCGTCAGCACTTTCAGATTTAGGTTGAAAGAGAGCTATAAAGAAGGCATGCGACATTGGGTCATCATTGTTCCCATAGCCAGGAAAATACTCCATGCATATTTACTGCCTCTCCCCAACCTTGATAGAGCTGTGTGAGTGCGGGAAACATACTTTGAGGTGGACAACAAAAATGCTTACTCTGGGACCCTACGGCTAATATTCCTCCTTCTCACACTAAAAATGTATAGATGGATGATTTTCCTCCCCTTTTGTGCATGGCTTCCTTGTCCACTCAGCCGTTTGCTACAGGAAGTTTTTGCATATGTTCTCTGTTCACCGATGCCTGAAATACTCGTATAGCTCTGCCTTCTTTTTATTCACACTCGGAGCATTTGTTTTATGACACATGAGAGCCAACAAGTGTGGTCAAGTGCAAACAGACCCATATGCAGGTTGGGTGGGAAGGGTTCCTTGCGGAAAGCTAGCTCTCCCCACAGAGCACCCACACACAGACCCGTGGGAGGCTGGCAGCTCTGCTGAAACAGAGTGGGCCAGCTTGCCAGTGGGCACCTTGCTCTCGGAGCAGATGGGGCAGGCAGCAGAGCACGCACGTCCGTTCCGGCCACATGCATATTTCCCGTTTGTGTCTTTTATTTACAGGAGACAAATTCTTGAACAGAAAGCCCAAGCTTACAAAATAAGAGTCCAGGAAGGATGGGCTCTCAGCCTTAATTAAAACATGAGAGAAAAGAAATCAACATTTTGATCTGATTTACTAAAGCTTATATATTAACTTGTTACAGACCCTTCTCCATCCTAAATCACTCATCACTGAAGGGGGATGCCCTGTCTTGCTCCAGCAGTTTTTGGCTTGCAAACTCACTGGGTAGCTTAATCTTTTCTCAAGAAAGACCAGAGATGTAAGGAGAATCACTGCATGCGAGGAAATTAATTTTACCAGCATACATGATGTGAAAATACTATTGGAATTATTTTCCAAAACTATTTTTCTCTTTTTACTTGTCCCATTTTAATAAAAGCGTCCTTTTCCTGCTCACTTCAGAAGATGCCTACAAGGTATTAGGACTTAAACTGCAGCATAAGCAAAAATATTTACATGTTGAAAGTCTTGTTTAATATTACCTGTGGAATGTCCCATTTGCCCCAGTGGAAAACTTAAAAGAGAGAAGAATAATTGTGATTACTAAAAACATATGAATCACCTTAGATAATCTATAAACATTGTATCCATTCAAATAGAAGACAAAAACAAAAAGAAAAAAGGGTCTCTCACAGACCCTACATATAATTTATGGGCATATTAAAATAGTATTTCACGTTTACTTAGCACCTTCTACTTCCCACCTATTTTCACGCATATTATCTTGCTTGAGCCTCACAATTACCTTGTGAGGTAAGTAAAGCCTGTGAGTCTCACTCTGCAGTTGAGGACGCTGAGGATTGTGGAGGTACAATCACAGCAAGTTCGAACTTCAAGATCATTTGTCTTCCATGATTTTTAACTTTAGTTTGTGGGCTGTTACATAATGAGAAGTTATCTAGCGATGGCTTCTAAATTATCATAGTCTTTGCAAGCTTGCTTTCTCCTTTTGATTTTATTAATGAAATCTGGCAGTGGAGACGTAAGAACTCGTATGTTTCAAGTGTCTTGGCCACTGACTGAAAAATCGCATTTGACAGCTGCTGGTTGACTTCTACTTACGTTTTTGATAACAGTCAAGTCTTCTAGAGCTTTGAGGAAGTTACCGAGTTGCCTAGCATGTGTTAAATTTTTGAATAATCATGCTAATGGTTGTGATCTTTGCTCTGCTGCATTCTCCATCAGTTTCTCTTGCAGATATTAAAACAATGTCACTGCCCTAGGGAACTGTGGGTTGAGCCATATGGTGTTCTTGTTGTTTTATAAACTCACATGGTGACCTTTATCCAAAATAACAGCAATAAGTAGAACTCTGTAGTAAATTGCTGTGCTCTGTGGATTCATTGTATGAAAATATGCTTGAAAAAAAAATAAACTTTAATTTTATGCTACTGTGCCCACTTTGAGATCCCCCTCCCAACTGGAAATTCTATGTTCTTATTTTGACATACTACAAACAACATGCCATGATTACTGTTTACATGTACCATTAAAGCTTATGGACTTTTTGCTTTTAGACCTGAAGCTGATAATGCAATTTTACAATCTTGAGAACCAATCAAAAATCTTTTGAAAGTCAGCTTACTTAAAGAAACCCAGGAAACCACTCTCCGCATGAAGCTTGGAATATCATGTGACTCCTGTTATAAATAGCCTGTTTGAAGAGATAGCAGTAAGTTAAATTACAAACTGTTTTCCAAGTAATTGATATCCATTACTGCATTTGGACAGAGAGGAATTATTTTTTTTAGGGTGGCTGGTGCTCTGGTATGCAAAGATAGAGTGCTCTTTCTCTTGTCAGTGGCTTGCAGAAAAATTATACTTTTTAAGACTTTACAGAGACACGAAAGGATTTTTTTCAAAGGTTTATACGTTTCTCAGAATGTAAAAGAAAAAAGATTCTGGAAGCTCTGATGGCCAGGCCGTTTGTGACTGATAGAGGACTTGATTTAAATCACTTGTGCCAAGGTCCTAGCACTCAAGAACAAGTGAGTCGGGGGCACACAGGAGCTGTCCGTATTAGATGAATTATAGATTGGAGTGGATGACAGCTAAATCTCTAAAACCCACTAATTCCTTAATTCAGCCTTGAGGTCATACAAAAGGGGGGATAATTAAATTCAACACATACCCAAGGGAAATTTTAAAAAGAAATCAGATTTGATGCCAGCTTGGTGGTACATGTGGAAGCAAGCATTCTTTGGAGTACAGAGATGGAGTTCCTTGTTGCTCCATCCTCAAAGTCTGTGTGATTCTCCAAAGAACAATGAGCAAAGTGGAGATGCATTAAGTTCTCTACTCCCTAAGGCATCAGACATCAGGTGGTGCAGCCCCATCTAGAGCATTTGCTCCCGCCCTCCCGCTACAGACCCCAAGTCTGATGGACAGCAGGGCAGAGATTTGTCATAGCTCCACTATCATTCTTTTCTCCCTCCCATCTCTCTCTCTCTCTCTCTCTCTCTTCCCCTTACTCCACCTCCTCTGGCTTTCTGTCATTTCTCCAGCTTCAATTCTTCCTTTGCCCTCAGCTGTTCTTGCAGCAACTCCTGTCTGACTCCCAGAGGTCATCAATACTACCTGATGCTTTTCTGAGCATTACTCCCTTATTCCTACTTGAGGGAGTGTTTAGACTTTTGGCTCATACGTTTTGAAAAAGCATTGTAAGACCAGTGGATATTCTTTGTCCTTCAGACCTTTTGTTAAAGGAAAACATAGTTAGCAATCATATTGTTCCATAGGAGGCTGTCCACTCTTCAAAGAAAAGCACTCCTCTGACACGCAGCAGTAGAACTAGAAATAAATAATCCATCAACAGATCTAGAAGGAGCCAATAGGTTTTAGTAGAAACCAAAGAGAATGAGATATAGAATCATCCCCATGGAATTATATTTGGATATAATGAAAGCAAATAGGCAATAGACTGACAGGCAAGGTTATTTCCAGGAATTTTAAAGGATCCATGCATCTGTCTTATTCATGCATTGAACCTTCCTGTGAATAAGTTAATATCATTTCCACGTCATAATACTGAAGCTGGACTCTAGTCCCTGTGGTATAGTCCAGTGCTCTTTTGGGTACATTTCTGTTTGTTGTGGGATTATAATGGTTGGCACTTCTTTGAACTCAGCACTCCTTTGGAACACTGAGCCATGCTCTTTAGAAGAATGTTTGCTCGTACAAAAGTGTAGTTTGTGACACATGATAAAAGAACATGGCCACACACGTTCCTGTTAGAAACAAAGATCCATTATTACCTGGGCTTTTGCTGTTAGGGTCTTGAGAGATTAGCAGTTTTTCATAAAATTTTGTTTCCTGCAAAAGAAGCTGGGAACTTAAACAGAAATAGTTGTTATTTAATGGCTTTTGTCTTTTGTCTTCTTGAATATGCTATCCTTCCACTATTTAGGCTGAAATTGATTGATTTAAAAATAAAATGAATATAAAACACTTTTAGATGGTAGTACATTGTCAGGGTTAAGAGCATGGACTATAGACCCACATAGACTGAGCTCAGTCCTAACATCTAACTCTTAACTGTTTGTGTGCTCTTGGGAAATTTGCTTCAAAATTTTCACTTGTGAAAATGAGGACAATAGGGCGCCTGGGTGGCTCAGTCGTTAAGTGTCTGCCTTCGGCTCAGGTCATGATCTCAGGGTCCTGGGATCGAGCCCCACATCGGGTTCCCTGCTTGGCAGGAAGCCTGCTTCTCCCTCTCCCACTCCCCCTGCTTGTGTTCCCTCTCTCGCTGTGTCTCTCTCTGTCAAATAAATAAATAATAAAATCTTAAAAAAAAAATGAGGACAGTAATGGTACCTACATCATAAGATTGTGGTCAGTACATGTACACTGAATGCAAAATACTTAGAACAGCACCTGGCACCTTCTATAAGTATTAACTATTATTATTACAATTAACCAATAAAAGAAGACTGCTATATTCCTATATTTAAATCATCACAAAAAAGCCATCACGAGGGTCGTGTCAGTGGCTCAGTCAGTTAGGCGTCCAACTCTTATTTCTGCCCAGGTCATGATCTCAGGGTCGTGAGATCCAGCCCTGTGTTGGGCTCCTCACTGGGCATGGAGCCTGCTTGAGATTCTGTCTCTCCCTCTCTCTCTGCCCCCCCGCCAGCTCAAGTGCGCATGCTCTCTCTCTGTCTCTCTCTAAAAAAAAATCACAAAAATATTTAATATAGGAATATGTAAAATTATAATTTTGTGGAACTATATTTCACAGAGTTGACTCAATCCTATGCAAACAGTACTTGACTATCCCCAGCATATGAAGCTGACCCTTCTATTTATTTCAGGATGCACAGTTTGTATTTTTGCCCATTGTTGGAATTTTGCTGTTTTCTCAATGAACAAGAGAAGAGAAACCACTTCTATAGAGGTTGTTTTTTTTCCTCCTCATTCTACTTTTTTGTTTAAAGTTGAAATACATGTTTTACAAGTATATGTGGCTTTCATCTGCAAGGGGTACCAGGATATCTGTTGGCCCCACTAAAAAGGAACAGACACTGAAATTTCGGGCAGAATTTCATGGAAGACTCTGCATACTTCTGCTGTTTTTCTCAGGCTTACTGCTTTTAAAGGATTTGTTCACCATTTTTTTTTCCCATTCCCTTCTCTCTTGACACCTGTCCTTTCTGTAACCCCTCCCCTAATTGTGAACACATAGATACATGCATACATGGAAATGTGGTGGGGATGTGTGTGCCTGTTGCCATAGTCAAATATAGTAGATAAGTTCTTTCTGCTCAGGGGCTGCAGCAGTAAAGGCTGATTACACAGAACTCAGAAAGTCATTTAGTCAGACTCTTTATGTCAAATAGTACTTCCCACAAACCAAGGAGAATTGTCTACTCATCAAAAAATAGACTTCTTATCTCCCTTTCGTCTTGTACAAAAGAGTATTTTTAGGGGTTCACCCAATACTGCCAACAGTTAATAAAGAATGGCATTTTAATAGTAGACATTCTAGACGCAGACAGAAACCCCAGTCAAAAAAGACAGTGTTTCATTTTGTTTTCATTCAAGGCCCTGTGCTTCCTACAAAAAAGGTGAAATCATTTAAGTGGCAAAACAAGTCTATATTTAGAATGAAGACACATTGTTACTAGTTTCATTTCTCCCATTTCATGACTCCTATATTTGATCTATCATTTTTTAAAGCTATTTTTACTCTACAAAACAAAAATAAGAGCCTGGGAAAGTAATTCTGTAGAATCAAATGCCTCGTACAAGGTTAGAGAAAATCACTGGTAAGACAGAGATTAGAACACCCAAGTTTTAGTTATTCAACTGTTACTTAAACCACCGAGCCATAATAAATAACTCCCCAAACTGCAGTTAAACAAAATTCCAAGCTTTACTTGAGTCTGTGTCAAGCTCAACAAAGTCATGAATTTGGGGAATTTCTCTGGGAATTCCTTCCTGAAGTTAGTTTAGACAGCTGTTGTCCAGTGAAAGTGCTTTTATGTGCACTTTAGCAGAGGGTTTGTAAGATGAGTGTTTTCTCTTTTTAGAGTACCCAAGAATGTTGATATACTGCTTTTATGATTGATTCATTATTTAATTCTATTTTTTATTTCCTCTTTTAAAGAATCTTCATGCCTATGACTTAAAAACCCATATGTTTCTAATACATGGTGTCTATGAAAGCGTGCCCTTGAAACCAGGATTTCCTGTACAACTCTTATGTGTTGGATAAGACCTTGAAATCAGACAGTTGCCTGAGTTCACAGAACTTCTGCCAAAACCATTAGAATTGACCGTCAAAGTTACTTGGAACTGAAGAAGAGCATTAGCTTCATAGCTTGGAGTTGGTCACATTTAAAATTTTTAAAAAATTTTTTTTTTTTTTTTGCAAATTTAAATGGTAAATTGTTGTCCAAATTAGAATTCTATTCCAGCCAAATCATCCAACAAAGGAAGTGTAGAAAAAATACATTTTCAGATGTGTAAGGTGTCTCAGTGATTGTTTTCCCTCAATATCTATTCTCCCCTCCTCCTCCTCCTCTTCCTCTTTCTTTTTCTTCTTCTTCCTTTTTTTCTTCCCTTTCCCCTCCTTCTTCTCCTTCTTCATCCCCTTCCTCCTCTTCTTCTCCTCCTTCTTCCTCTTCTTCCTCCTCTCCTTCTTCTCCTTCTTCTTCCTCTCCTTCTTCTTTTTTTTTTTTAATTTTTTTTTATTCTTATGTTAATCCCCATACATTACATCATTAGTTTTAGATGAAGTGTTCCATGATTCATTGTTTGTGCATAACACCCAGTGCTCCATGCAGAATGTGCCCTCCTCAATACCCACCACCAGGCTAACCCATCCTCCCACCCCCCTCCCCTCTAGAACCCTGTTTGTTTTTCAGAGTCCATCGTCTCTCATGGTTCGTCTACCCCTCCGATTTAAAATTTTAAAAAATTTTTAAAGATTTTATTTATTTGAGAGTGAAAGAGAGAGAGAGAACATGAGTGGGTAGAGGGGCAGAGGGAGAGGGAGAAGCAGACTCCCCTCTCAGCAGGGAGCCTGATGTGGGCTCGATCCCAGGACCCTGAGATCATGACCTGAGCCGAAGGCAGACGCTTAACTGACCGAGCCACCCAGGTGCCCCTCCACTTAAAATGTTAGAATTGCCAATTCAACTGGTGGTGCCTACTCCAAACAGATGAACAGTCATGGGTTATTCATATCAACTCATATAACAAGGTGTGGCTACAGAATAGAATGTGAGAGTTGGACTAAAAACAAAAGGAACACCAAATATATTCATATATTCTTCCTGATTTAAATACAACTAAGTACATGATTATTTATACTCTGGGTCACTGAAAGAGTTTTAGGCTGAATGCTTTTCTGAGAGAAAAGAAAAACCCAGAACTAATGCATTGGTGCCAAGTTCCATAATGAGATCAGTCTTACAGGGTGATCTCTAAGACCTGCTAAGTTGTCTAGAAAAAATATCTCTCCATCATCAGGCTGTGTTGTATCCCTTAAACAACCACCAGTTATGTAAGTGCTTCTGTATTTTAAACATGAACCTCTATTTTCTTTGAAAAGTTAGAAAATAGGGAGATAATGGGACTCAAACTGATGGTAAACATTTAGAGTCATTTTAATAAATTGCTATATCTCCCTGCTTGTTGTCTGTGACACAATTTATGTTGACACAGCCAGTACCTAATCCCAACCCTACTCCCTCGCCTTCTCCTGCCTTATAAATTGGAAATGTTATATATTGCCTTTTCTAGTCTCCCTTGTAAGTATGGGTGCCAATGTGACGCAGCCCTGCCCACTGAGATGCAGGTGGTTGTCCACTGGCTCTGCCTGTTCCCATTCCTTTCATCCTGCTTGATCTCCAGAATTAGTGGACCTGCAGCAGCCATCATGTCACCATGAGGAAAAGGCCTAAAGAATCTGAGACATTAAGTCCAACACTTTTTAAAAACTGAACCCACACTAATGACTATCTCCTTCTAGAATCCTTGCCACATGAACTTTTAGAACTCTATATATTTGCATACATTGATATGCCCTTTGTTCTTTATCCTATTAAATATCATGGTATAACTTCATCATCAGAAGTACTGATCCACTCATTCATTCATTCATTCATTCATGATTTATGAAGTTAGAGCATGACTGAAGTCAGCATACAATATGGCAAGGTAAAATAAAATTTTAATGATGAGAAATAAAAGGCAAAGACAATAGAACGGCAGAAAAGTGAAATAACTTCAAACGAAGACAAAAATATATCTAATAGTTTTAGATATATTTTTAGAGATTAAACAAAAATTTGGCTCAAACTTCTTAGCAACCAGTGCAAAGGGGTACACATGATGAATTAGACAATTGAGTGTCCATAAGGGAAAAACAAACCGGTTGCTTAGCAGAAGGCCAACTGCTACTGACTAGGAAATGATAGACATTTCCCCTGTGGATAGTCACAAAGTGGTCATTGTGTACTGTAAAGAACAAAATCTGCAACTATTTTCATACAGTTACATGTTTTATAGGTTTTTTTCCCTTGGGCTGTCTCTTAATATATGCTGATGTTATCGTGCCAGATTGCACTTTAACAAAAACAACTTTATAAGTCACAAACAACTTTATAAGTCACCATAATGCAATATAAATTCATGATTCTCTCAGAGTTGGGTTTCATCCAGGGCAGAGCTAAGAGTATTTAGAAAAATGGGATGTGAGACTGTATGTGCTTCAGAAAGTCCTTCTTTGCTAGTTTCTCTCAACCAAAGTTTTGGTAGTGCCTAAGAAATACTGAGTCACACAATATTTTTAATAAACGTCATTATGAGGGGTTTCCTTGATTACCTGAGTAGATAGAATGTTCCTTTCACTCTGTGAGATTATGAGTGGCGGCAGGAGCTGTGGAGATCCCTCTAAGCCATTTTAGCCTTGGGAAAGTACTTGATGGTGCTGACTGATCCTCTTGTTCATGGCAAGTGGAGAGTAAACTGGTCTGCCAGCCCACAGTCTTCTGGGGCAGAGCACACTCCCACAGTGGTCAGTCTGAGCCTGATGCTCAGAGAGAGGAGATGCACATTTTCATTAAGGCCGATCTCTCCTAATTTGGGATTTATTTTTTTTTAAAGATTTTATTTAACTATGAGACAGAGAGAGAGAATGAGAGAGAGAGAGAGCACATGAGAGGGGGAGGGTCAGAGGGAGAAGCAGACTCCCTGCCGAGCAGGGAGCCCGATGCGGGACTCGATCCCGGGACTCCAGGATCATGACCCGAGCCGAAGGCAGTCACTTAACCAACTGAGCCACCCAGGCACCCCTAATTTGGGATTTAAAGAATGATGACATTTGAATGAAAATGCTAAGTCTGTCAGATGGGCCATTTACTCGTTGTCCTCTCGTATTCTTGCTCCAGCAGAGTATGGGTTCCCCTGCCTTTTACTCCGCTTCTTTTTCTTTCTCCTTCAAGAAAAAGGAAATCATTCCGAGATCATGATGAAACTGTGGAATATTTATCACTTGGGAGTCTGTTTCCAAAATCACTTCCAGTTTCTTCTCCTGAATACCCTTCCTTTTCTTCAGTCGCCCTGTCTCCATTCCCACCCCAACCCCTGTCTCTGCTTCCTGTTATCATAGGTGGAAAAGCAAAATTAACAATTCTGTGCTACCACAAATAATAATGATTCCTCAATTATTGGGGATTTATCAAGTGCCAAAATCTTTGCTAAACACTTTGGCACATATCATGTCATTTAAGCCATGTAATAAAACCAGGAAGAAGATGACTATTTTTAACCCAATTTTACTGATAGAGATTGAAGTCACACTAAATAGTAGAGTCAGAGTTCAAACTGAAGCTATCTGATCCAGCGCCCCCACTCTTAACCACTCTGCTTGTCCTCCTTCTAGAAGTGAAAGTATAGAACAAAAGATCTTTGTCCTGGTTACCCAGGAATCAGCAGGGAATGCCTTCTCCTAATCTTTCGGCAGCCCCTGGTGGCCTCCACTCCACCCCGACCTACACTCCCAGAACACAGTCTACAGCATGTATCAAATGTCCAGTTGGACATTTCTGTGTAATCATTCAGTAACTAGAACCTGGGGAATTTATTTTTCTAATGCTTTAAAATTATAGTGGCTTCTGGAAAACCACTGATGTGAGGTAGAGGTGATTACATAGTCACTTAGATCAACAGATTAGTCTAGAACATGGTATTAAATAAGAAACACGGTTCTGCTGGAAATATCTTGCTCAGCTTGTAAATGGCATGTTCGACCCTTGTGTGTAATTTATAATGCTTTATTGGAGGCATCAAGACCTAACACCAGTGAGACAAGCAGAGGACTGATGGCCAAGAGATGAAGATTCTAGTCTAGCTTTCACTAGCTGTGTGAGTTTAAGCCAAGCTTTGTTTCCTCATCTCTCCTAAGCGTTCAAGACTCTGCTGGGACTTTCCATTGCACTAGTGTTATGAAGATGTGATTAAATAAGCTATTTTTTTCTTTGAAAATTTAAAACTATGCTGTAAGTAAATAATAACAAAAGTATTTTGTACTCCTTTTGCCTTTTATTTGCGCATCCATTATCCAGCTTATAACTTTCTGCCCTTTTTTTTCACTATCACTTCATTCATTAGACTATATTTTATGTAAATTATTCAACCCTGCATATACAAACATAAAATGTTTAATAATTAAGACTTTGCAGTCACAGAATACAAAGCAGTTTGAATACCTCAGTTAGTTTCAATGCAGTTTTTTGAATTAATGTAAAATTCATTCATTGTTCTCTGTCCAATCAGGAAGACATCTAAACCATATCTGACTTCAGGTGTACAGAATTTTTCAGCATTCTGAAAAGCCCTGAAACATAGAAGGATAATACTTTGTTTCCACATGATTTTAAAATAGCTAAGTGGAAGTTTTTCTTCTTACTGTTAAAAATCCTCTCCTTCAGAGTTGGGAAAAAAATAAAAAAACATGAAAATCTTCAGACAAAAGGTTAACTCCTTTGAATAGAGGGCCTTTTAGGGAAGTGCCCGAAGATCATGAAGAATAAAAATGCCTTCTCAACCGTTTAATTTAATTTAACTCAGCAAGCATTTACTGAGCAACTCCTAGGTGTCGGTTATTGTAAAAGCCCCTCTGGGGAACAGAAAGATGAATGAGACATGGCACCAGCCTTCTTTAGTGCACAATCCAGGGGAAGAAAAAGACGCATGCATACTTTACTGGAAAACAGGGCGGACTGGGAGAAGTGCTAATGGAAGTGTGAAGTGGTGATGTGAGGGAGGAGGGGGAAAATAGGTTCTTTCTGACTAGGGCATTTTAGCAGGCTTCACTGAGGAGGAGGGATCATGTAAGCTGTTCTTTGAAAAATGATCAAGGGATAGAAGGCCATTCTAGGCTGAAAGAACTAAATGAGCAAAGAAATGAAAACAAAAGTGCTGGTACTTGGGCTCCTTTGAGGAACTGAAAAAAGACAAGTAGACTGGATTGTAGAGGGTGGGAAGCTGCTGGAAGGTTCACTTGAGCCTGCTTTATGGAGGGCATGAACGCCAGACTGTTTGGAATCCACCATATGCAATAGGAAGCACTTGAAAATGATGATGATGATGATGATGATTTCAGTAATTAATACCTTAAAAGGAAGCCTTTTTTTAAATACACCTCTCCCTAGTCCATGGTACTGCTCCTTCCCTAATGTCATAGAACCTTATGCATACCACAAAAAATAGTGTAGTAGGATCACACCTTGTTTAAAATTCCCTATTCACTTATCTATTGCACTGCTAGGTTGTAAGCCCTTTGAGAGCAGGATCCATCTGTTTCTGTATCATCAGCATCTAGCTAGTACAATAGGAAGCAAATGATCTTTGCTTTATATATGTTCACGGAATGAACACATGAAAAAAGTAGAAGCCATGTGGTCAGGGTTGTGTTTTAGAGTAATTTGGTGAGCGTGCTTAGGATGGATCGGAAAGTGAAGAGTAGTTGGACACAGGGAGAGCTTTTGTAGTTCCCTTGGGAGGAAGAAAGAAGATCCTGAAGCAGGATATTGAGGATGCAATTTGGATGAGATTTGGTGACTTATTGAGCTTGAGATTAAAGGAGAGGGAATAAAGGGAATGAAGAGGTGTTTGAGTTTTCTAGCTTGTGTAACAAGGAATTGACTATGCCCTTAGCCAGATAGGGGATAGAATAGAAAGAGCAGATTTTGGGGACACACACAGGAGGGGGAGATGATGAATTCTGTTTTGGATATGGTGAATCCAAGGCTTATCACATCAATGCCTACTGCAGTGTTAAGTCTCTGTCCCTTATAGAAAGTGAAATCAAAGATAAGCAATGGAATTTAATCATTAAAATAATTGGTTTTTTTTGCCTGTAACGTGCCACATGCTTTTCTAAGCACTTCATACACGTGTAAACTCATTTAAGCCTTAAATAACCCAATAAATTGAGTATTATTATTGTTAACTGCCTTTTACTGATGGGGAAACGGAGCAGTTCATGTAGCAGCTAAGTGTTAGAGCCAAGATTAAAATCCGCACAGACTAACCCAAAAGGTTGAGCTCTCACCACTCTATAATACTATAATGCAGGAAGATAGGACATTTTTTTTTTTTTAAAGATTTTATTTATTTATTTGAGACAGAGAGAGCACATGAGAGGGGGGAGGGTCAGAGGGAGAAGCAGGCTCCCTGCCGAGCAGGGAGCCCGATGCGGGACTCGATCCCGGGACTCCAGGATCATGACCTGAGCCGAAGGCAGTCGCTTAACCAACTGAGCCACCCAGGCACCCGGAAGATAGGACATTTTTGCTCATTAAATAATGTAGAAGACTTTGGGAGGTGAGCAACATTATAGGTTTCTGTTCTCCCCAAATCTGGCTATTGAAAATAGACTTAGAGTCTCATTGATCAAAATGCACAGTGCAGAACATGAGGATGCCTGCCCAGTGTAGTGACCTCTGCACCTGCCATCTTCCACACTGATTAAGTATCAGCAATTAACCTCTGTGAAGTCTAGAGAGTAGCTCTCGAATGTGTATAACTGGGACCAGAGGACAACCATCCACCAGTAAGAATGGCTCAGAGAACCTTTTAGTATGCCCCTCGGCAGAAAGGTCTTCAAAGTCTTGAGTTGCTGTGTTGTAATTTAGTGACTCATCAGCAGCACATATATCCTGAAAACTCAGTCCTTTTCTCAAGGGAAAAAGGATACACACAGAAATCATTAAACTGAGAGAGAAAGAGAGATCTGAAAAATGTATGTGGTAAATGCCTAAACCACACAAGAGATAAAATATATGTTCATATGGAAATACCTGACACTCTTCTGGATATTCTGTTAAAAGTTCTTCATGTGGAGGCACTTTATGATACAGATGAAAATCTGCTGACAGTTGCTCTAAAAATAAGCCTGGGCTTTAACTGTTCTGTGTCCCTTAAATTTGGTGAGACATTTTTTGCTTGGATTCTGCAGGAGCAATTTAAATGGCTTTGAGAAATGAATGAATTTTAAAGAGAATATGGATTTGCTTCATTATCAGTCTTCTAAGACCTTAACTGTTTGAAACTCAGTTTCCTTAGCTCAGAGTGGGAACAGAAGGGACTTCAAAAGCACATCCTTAATAGAGAATTACTTAAATAGTGCTTGAAGAGAATATTTTTTCTTCTGGAGAAAAGCTTCAGCTATAAGGCCCTGTTGAATCACAACAATGTATGCCCTAGGTAAGCAAGCAAACAAGATGAAGGCCACACCAGATCAACACTTACCTCCCTGTTAGAGCCAGAACAGCAAGCTCTGTTAAATATATTCACACAAAAGTGCTGGGGAAAAAGATATTATCCCTTCTAAAGATACTTAAATATTAGAAGAGGCCCAAGGATGGATTGATTCCTTCCTTCTTCCCACCGCCCTTCCCTTGCTCCCCCTTCTGAACATTTGAGTGCCTCTTAGGTTGAGATATTGGGGTTGGCACTGGGGATACCATAAGGATCAAATCAGTGTTGTTGCAACCCCTCTGTCTCTTCCCCCATTCCACCAAAATTTGCATTCTTGCTGGCATGCTCAGGATGTGGAATTTCAACCATCTCCAACGAGAGGTGCTTCGATTGAGGTTTTCCATAATAGCCTTTGCATTTTAACCAATTATAAGCAACAAATGTTTCCTGTTAGACATTATGCAAAAAGCTGGCCTTCATTGTAATCTCAAGTATCCAGTAGGTGACGACTCTCCCGATAGATTCCATATTAACTGTCTATAATTAAAAGAGAAAGTGAACATAATGGTAATTGATTCTCGTATCAGTTATGGAAAAGTAATTAGTATGGTTGTATGTGTCAGTGTTTCCAGAATTGACTTTTCCACTTTTTTTTCCTATGTTCTTTTATTCTTAAACTTCCTTCATCACTTACCTCTTGGCTACAAGCAAACCTTAAAGGCTAAGAATTAAATATTACTGGTTAACAAATCAGTCACCAAAAGGACTGCCAGGTTCAGAATTGCTGGCTTGCGCCTTCTGTTTTTGTCTTCTCCATTCTATCAACCCTGATTCTCTTTCTCTGTTACAGAGGACAGTGTGGTGTTCTAAAAGGATTAGCCGAAGAATTGTCACTGGTTTTGAGGTTTGATCCAATGTCCACCCACTAACTAGCAGTTGATATTTGTCATATCCCTTGGTTCTTTCTTCATGTGTTAAATGAAGAGGTTGCATTGGGTAACTCTGAAGTTGCTTCCAGCTTTAAATTCTTCACTCTTTGTTTCTCTGGAGTAAGGCAAAAACTAACCTCACTGAACCCTAGCCCTCATCTTTCCATTTAAGTGGCCAGTCTGACCTCCAGTTTGAGTAACTTCAATTTTTAGTCTGTCAAACCCACAACCTCTCTTTATTTTTTTTATTATTATGTTCAGTTAGCCACTGTATAGTACATCATTAGTTTTTGATGTAGTGATCAGTGATTCATTAGTTACATATACTACCCAATGCTCATCACAACACATGCCCTCCTTAATACCCATCACCCGGTTACCCCCTCCCCCCAGTCCCCTCCTCTCTGAAGCTCTCAGTTTGTTTCCCGGGGTCCATAGTCTCTCATGGTTCATCTCCCTCTCTGATTTCTTCCCCTTCAGATTTCCTTCCCTTCCCCTATGGTCCTCCGTGCTATTCCTTATGTTCCACATATGAGTGAAACCATATGATAACTGTTTTTCTCTGCTTCACTTACTTCACTTAGCATAATTCCCTCCAGTTCCATCCATGTCGATGCAAATGGTGGGTATTCATCCTTTCTGATGGCTGAATAATATTCCATTGTGTATATGGACCACATCTTCTTTATCCATTCATCTGTTGAAGGGCATCTCGGCTCCTTCCACAGTTTGGCTATTGTGGACATTGCTGCTATGAACATCGGGGTGCATATGGTCCTTCTTTTCACTACATCTGTATCTTTGGGGTATATACCTAGTAGTGCAAAAACCTCTATTTAAAACAAATGTCTTGTCCTGCCTTACACTCTCCTGAGATAAAACTCATAGATAGTACAACCTTATTTACACACAACTAAAACAAAATATCAATATAGTCCTCTAAGTAAAACATAAAGGAGAAATTATGGGGAAATAATTTAGAATAAAATAATATATATTTCAACATGTGAGTGCTCAGACCTCAGTATAGAAAAAGCATAACGAAATATTAAGAGGCTTGCACCAGCTCATAGACTCACCACGGATGCAGTAGCTACAGACACAGACTGTGATATATTGGTGTTGACGCAGACATATTTGATGGCTCAAATAGAGCTAGTGGCATGTTTGTTGGTAGGGTGATACAATTTTCCAGAACAGTGAAGAAGACTTGGTAAATTTCCCAAAAGAGTGCAATGTTCCCTCAAGTCCTATGGTAACTATACAAAAACTATTTTGTGGAGTATTTTTAGGTTATAGGTGCAAAAAATGGTAAACAGGTTTTTCACATAGATGAGTATCCCGGGGAACATTAAAGGCCTTGCAAGACTCGAGGCAACTCATGTGAAGTGAGCCAAGTGTTTTGCAGGATGTCAAACATCCTTGACCTCTGCTTACCACATAGTAAAAGGAGCCACCACCTGCTCTGGAGTAGATGAATAAACTCACTCTTTTCTTCAGATTACAGCCAAATTTCATTGGTTTAAAGTACTTTTCATGATTTTGAGCTGCATATTTACTTTACTTGAGTTCTGGCATTAGTTTGCTTTGAGCCATCTAAGCTGACAGGAATTTGACCTATCTTTTTAGCTCTTATTGTCCTCAATATCTAACATATTAGAAAATCAAAAACACTTGAGGATTTTAAAAAATAGAAGGAAAGGAGAGAATATATCTTCCAGCCTTTGTACATGTACTCTATTAAGACATAGGTCAACAACAAAAACAAAAGCTTTTGAGTTACAATTGGATGGACTGAAACACTATCATTTATAAACAAAAGGGAATATGGAAAGGAAAATACAGAGTAATATAGAATTGAGAAAGACATATTGAGAATAGTTGCACCAAGATACACAGTTTGTGGAAAAGAAAAACTGATTTTTTTCTTAATGGAAGGGTAAAGTAGAAGATTTTACAAATATATGCCTTCAGCATTAACAAGAACTACTAACACTTATATAGTGCTTACCATGTGTCAGACACTGTTCTAAGTGCTTTACACATGTTAAATCATTTCATTCTCAGAACAGTTCCCTTTTTCCAGGTGAGAGGTCATAGGTCATACAAGTAGAATGGAAGACCTGGGATTTGAACCTAGGTATTCTGGTACCAGACCTGTGTTTTCAACCATGTTCTGTACTATTGAAGCCTACATGCCAATCAGTTAAAATAGTATTTTAAAATAACACTTTTGCTGAGGAAATTACTCTTACTATGGTAATGCTATGAAAGGCTAAAAATAATGTGATTAAGAGCATGAAAGGTCAGAACAATTCTTAGCTGTGAGACACTGTCCCACACACATGGGCAGAAAATCAAGCATCTTTAACTCCTGCCCACGAAATACCAGAATTTCATATTCTAATTATTTAGCAAACAGCACATGAATGCATTCTCAGGATAAAAATTTTAAATACAGAAGTTTATAGCATCAAATCGTCTTCACTCCTCTAACAATTCCTCTCTCTTCCTCAAAATTACACACATACACACACACACACACGTCTAACATAAAAGGGACTGTGAAGTTCATACTTTTTTTTTTTGCTTCATTTATTCTGGCAATATTTTCATTCCTAAATATATGGACCTTTCTAATTTTTAATGGTTGCCTAAACAAACCACAAATATATGCTGACAATTTGTAAAATCATTCCCTTACTGACTGGTATATTACTTGATTTTAACTTATTAAACAAACGTGAATTTGTCTTCCTTGGACAACCTTCTTTACATTCATGGCCAGCGTTTTTTTTTTTTTTTTAGAATGGATTCCTGGAAGTAGAATTTCCCTGACACTACTAACCTTTCCTCTAAAACGGTTTACAAAAGTGAAGTTACATTAAGAGCTGGGTGTGCTATGTTCTTCCTCCTCTCTGGCCACCAGTGCACATGATTGATTTTTTTGTTGTTGTTTTATGTTTTGCCTGTCTGATCTGTAAAAAGTAATAACTCATTGTTTTACATTGCATTTAATAGTGACATTAATATCTTTTCATTTCTTTTTGGTATTTGTATTTCCTTTTTACCAGTATTCCTTTTGTTCAATTGAATTACTTTTCTCTCAGTGTGGCACTTAATTATTTTCTTTAGTCTCTCTTAGGGTGGAGAAATTTAAATTTCCAAATAAGCAAATTTGTCAATCTTTTCCTTTATGAGTTCTTGTTTTGTTTTTTTTTTTTTAAGGAAGGTCTTCTCTACCCAAGACTGTAATAATACAATTATGTATTATCTTATGATGCTTATATTCTTAAGGAACAATTGAGTCACCCAAACACAGCTCTTGGAATAGTCCATGCTTTCTTAATTGATCTGAAATGCCACCACTTTCTGTGAACTAAAGTTGTAATGTATATGGATCTCTTTTCCAACTTTCTTCTATTGCATTAATACAGTTGTCTATTTTTAAACTAGTACTACACTAAGTTACTGTATCTTTATAGTACATCAGTATTGATATCTAATGAGCCAACTCTGCTCTATAAATGGAGGTTATTCTAGTCTGTTTTATCCTTCAGATAATCTAGAGAATTATCTTCTTGAATTCCATGATGGGAATTTAATTGGGATTGCATCAAATTCTCAAATAAATGCGGAAGTACTGATATCTTTTCAATATGGTATCCAGAAAAATTATACGTCTCTTTCCATATATCCTGGTCTTCATTTATTTCTGTCTAAAGAACTTGAGGGTCTACTTCATAGAAGTTTTTGACATGTCATGTATGGTTTGCTTATAGGCATTTATGTATTTCTTGACCTACTGAAGGGATTTATTTTACTTTTCCATTTTAATTCATTATTTCTGATATAAAGCTATTGAATTTTTAAATACTGATTTTACTCTCTTATTAGTTCTAATTGTTTCATAGTTGATTATCTTGGATTTTTTTTCTTACCAACCATATTAAATACAAACATTTTTAAAAAGTGTTTTCTCCCCTTTTCTGATTGTCTTGGATAGAATTTCCATTTTAATTTTGAGTAGTAGTAATAGTAATAGACATCTTTTACATTTTCTTCATTGCAGTGGGAATTTTTTCTAATGTTTCATCATTAAATATGTTTACTATTGATTTCTTCTACATAGACCTTTTTTTTAAAGATTTATTTATTTATTTATTTATTTATTTGAGAGAGAGAGAGAGAGCACATGCACGCACATGAGATGGGGAGGGTCAGAGGGAGAAGCAGACTCCCCACTGAGCAGGGAGCCCGACTTAGGACTCAGATCCCAGGACTCCGGGATCATGACGCGAGTCGAAGGCAGCCTCCAACCAACTGAGCCACCCAGGCGCCCCTACATAGACCTTTTCATAGGAAGTTTCTCCTATTCATAGAGTGTTTATGTCAGGAATTGGTGTTATATTTTATCAAATAGTTTTTTAAGAGCTGAAAAATCATCACCATTATTACCACTGAGAGGTTTCTTCTTTTAATTTATTAATACTATTTCAATCTACTCATGTATATACTGTTGTTAACTGTTCTGTTAACTATACTGTTATGATATTCTTGGAAAAAACCTGCTTCACCAGTATGTTTGTGCCCCTAGTATATAACTGAACTTCATACACCATATGGTACTTAAGATTCTTACAATTATTTATATAATTTATATCATGCTATTGTTCTCACTACTCTTTGTTTTTAAAACTACTATCATGCTAGGACACTATCTTTTTTGGTGATTTGTAACAGTTTATTTCAGATAGGGAGTATTTGTTCCTATATGAACCTCCCTTTGAAAACTGGATCTAAAAATTTAGAAATTTTTAGGTGTAGATTTTTGTCTGGTTTCCAGCTTCTTCTGTGGGTATTGAACTATTAAAGTTTTCCCCTTAAACACTTTATTCCCATTCTATAAATTTGAGTAAGTACTCTTTCCATGATTATTAACCTCAACAGCAAAAATATTTATATTTTTTCAACTCAGTAACCTTTGGGTACCAGACCCTTAAAATATAGCAGAGAGAATAATCATCAAGGCCCCTGAGCTGCTGGAGCTTACATTCTAGTAGGAGGAAGTAAGGCTAAAGAGGTAAACACATACATAAATAGGATGATATCCGGTGATGATAAATGCTCTGAGGGAAATGCAACAGGGAGATGTGATGGGGGGCAAGTAACGGCAGTGGCTACTTTAGATCAATGCTCTGAGGAGAGGATAATGAAACTATAAACTGAATGAGGAAAAGGAGCCTTTATACATGTACCTAAGAGAACAGGGCTGCAGAGAGACCAACATGAGGGTTGTTAATGGTGACATAATCAAGGAAGAGAGAGAGGAAGACAGGAATAAGTCTATTGATTGTATTACTGAAGCCCACTCTATCCTTAATTAATAATAATTTATGTCCAAATTGGAACATTTGAGTAGGAGAGGGGATGCTATTGATAATTACTTAGGAAGAATAATCATAAACTGGGACCATCAGACAAACCAGGACAGATGAGCATTCTCTTGACATTTTCCTCTCAACTTGATCTGCCATCCCATTTATGGCTACTCCATTTCTCCTTGCTTTTCTATAAAACATTTCAATTTGTTTACGCTTATGGTCTTTCTCTTTCATTTGATTTGATTTGATTTGATATTTAGATTGCCAAAACTGCTTTCTTTTTTCTTTTTAATAGCACTTACCTGGTAAACTTTTTTTTTTATTTGTTATGTTAATCACCATACATTACATCATTAGTTTTAGATGTAGTGTTCCATGATTCATTGTTTGTGCATAACACCCAGTGCTCCATGCAGAACATGCCCTCTTTAATACCCATCACCAGACTAACCCATCCTCCCACCCACCCCCCTCTAGAACCCTCAGTTTGTTTTTCAGAGTCCATCGTCTCTCATGTTTCATCTCCCCCTCCTATTTGCCCCCCTTCATTCTTCCCCTCCTGCTATCTTCTTCTTCTTCTTCTTCTTTTTTTAACATATAATGTATTGTTTCAGAGGTACAGATCTGTGATTCAACAGTCTTGCATAATTCACAGCGCTCACCATAGCACATACCCTCCCCTTCCTTTGTTTTCAACTTGTATTTGCCATTTTGCTGAGCCTAGCTCAGACAGTGTAGAGATACTTACCCAGACTGAGAAATTCAGATAACTTATTTTGTTTATTCACCTATATTGTGATTGCAAACACTTTGGATTCATTCCTTGCATTTATTTGTTATATTTATCATACTTTTTTGTTGCCTCTTTTTTGCCTCTTTTATGCCTTTTAAAAAATTGAACAGTTTATTCTGGTTTTTCCCTCTAATGATTCTGAAGTTATGTATCTTCTTTACAGTCTTCTAATAATTGCTCATAAATTTACAACACACTTTTTGAAGTTTATAATCTTTCATCAAAGTTGAGAGTTAATCTACCTTGCTCCCCGTTCCCCCTAAAAGTTGGAGCACACTTTTTCTTCATTTTCTTATGCCACCCCCTTTACTGGATCTGAACAATGCGCTGAAGGCATGTGCCTTACTGTTCCAGGTTATTGGTAATTTCACAGCAGACCTTTCCTCTGTGTGCTGTACTATTGCCATTCTTATTTTAATACATTTATCATATTTGAAGTGCCTAAAATTTCATAATTTAAATATATGGAGGTAAACTTTTGAGAACTATAACTTGCTTTGTAGGGAGTATGATGTTGAAACATGCTTCTTTGGGTTTTTTTTTCACATGATGTCTTACATTTTTAATAAGCATTGCATTCTAACATATTAATATAAGAAAACTTTCTTAGATTTCTTCTTTTTTAAAAAATACTTTTAAGTGGTGTTTATGTGACTTTATTGTGATATTTGGATACTTATCTTCAGCATTACAAGTTTTCTCTCTATAGATTGTCAGGTCTGCTGTGTTAGCAAGAAAGAATAAGATAGTTAAGAGAAAATTACAAATAGACCTCATTACCTTAAGAATACATCAGATACTCATATTTGAGTTAATAGTAACATTGGCATGATGTAAAAATTTCTCTAAGCCCCTTACCTGAAGGAGTTTAAAAACCAACATTTCAGAAATGTAAAAGGACATGGTTTTGCCCTAATAGTCATATGGATTTAAGCAGGTGTAGCTAGTAATTAGCAAGGTGTTCGATAGTTCATAGAACAGTTTGACTTAAGGGAGCAAAGGAGAGAATATCTTTTATTATCCCTGCATTTTTTCCCCATTTATCCATGTCGCTCTGCTATTATAAAGGCAGCTGGCTGACTTACATTCTCTCTCTACCCGAGACTCAACAAAGGCACCCATACCCTCCTTCTTCCTCCCCTTCCCGTATCATTTGCTGTTAACAAAAGAGAACACTTTAGCTCTGACATATTTGAATGCTTTATACAAGCATTAGAGATATCATTGTTATAGCACAGAGAAGAGGATAAATTGGTATATGGGTTTTTATTTATTTAATTTAGCAAATGGGTAGTGCATATTTCTCATATGCAGTTGAAAAAGAACCCCAAATTAGATAATAGTCGTACTTCATTATATGATAGAAAACTGAATTGTTTCCTGGATATAAGCAAAGAATACATACAGAGGATGTGTTACAGTGAAGACTTGGATTTGAGAGAAAATTATTTATTTTCACATTATGAGTCCAAAGTAAATTTGAAGAAAATTTGTACATGAAACTCCTTATTACTCAGGAATATTTTATTTGCTAATATTTATAACCATAATAAAAGTTTTCTCTGGATCAGTAATGGAAGCTATTTGACCGACGTTCTTGCCTGAGACTATGACAGACTTCACTCATGCCATTTTATAACCCTCTTGTGCCAAGGATGCAACCTCAGAATCATTCTCAACATGCTATAACCACTATCGATTGATCAGACGTTATATGGAATAAAAAGCTTTTCACTGTGAATTTATGTTGACTGATAGAATTAATCAGTGGCATCAGGAAAAGAGAATTTGACGGGGCTAACATTGAATGATGAAGCTATTCAGTACCTGAGACTGAATGAGGTAAAACATGAAACTCATTAGTAGCACCAAGGCCTGAAAATAATTTTCTATCACTGCAAACTGTTTCTTGGGATTTTGTGATGTAGAAACAAGGGAAAGAGATTAAATATATAGGACTTATGATGAAAAGATGAATGATTTTCATTAGAAATATCCAGTTTTCACTTAAGAATAAGAACACAAATGGAAAGAAAGAAGTAAGTGAGTGAGAAGAGCTACGGGTTTGGTTTTTCAAGGGATGCTCTGGCTGGGATAGAGAGAGAGAGGAGGGTGTTCAGGGGATTTGGGGAAGTAACTGCCCTCCATGTAAAGAATATTGCAAATGTCAGGTATATGTTTTATATGTGTTTTTAAACTGGTAAAACATAATGCTATATGGCGTTCTGTCCTTAGGAGGTTGATAGGAATTATTCTTAATTACTTCTTTAACTGCCAGACTTTATTTATTTAGACTACACATTATCTGAACTACAGGAAACGATAGGTATGTGTAGGCTACCCTATGGGATTGTTCCTGACCCCAATAGATCTTTTAATGTACTTATACATCCTCAGAGATTCAAAAGTAAAAAAACAGAAGTAAGTACACTGGTTGGTTTAAGTTAGGAGGTTAGCAGTGTATTTGCCACTAAAAGATGTGGGTAGAAGCTCCATTGCAGGGGCCATCTCTTCTACTCATGGGTAGTTGGTACAAAAAAAACCACTAGTGCAGGGAAGTCATGCATATTACTGTTTGGTATAATTTCTTGAAGGTTATACAAATAATAATTCATATCACTTCTGCCCACATTAACCTTAGTAGAACTTAGTTGGTCATGCTTGGCTCTAAGAAAAGCTGAATTTGTGGTAAATTGTAAATTGGGAAGCATAGGAGAAGTATTAAAGTTGTAGAGGTACAAGCATTTACAATCCTAATTTCAGAGATAAACTCAGGTATTCTTTTGGCATATTTCCTTCCAGACACTTTTTCAAAGCACTTTTATATACTTCAGATCATTCTTTATAAATATTTCTATGTCCTAAATAGTTTCACTAACGTGTTACATGATTATTTTCCACTCTATTAAACTATGTATAAATGTAATTTTAAATTAACATCTGATATTACCTTATATGAATATAGTATATTCTGGCAATATATTCTATTGTTCTGTATTCTTTCTGTGTTAAGTCTTTATATCAAACTTTCCAAATTAGAGAACAGAATTAGCTACTATAACAAAGAAACCCCAAAGTTCAGTGAACCAAGTAAGGTGTTTGTTTCTCTGCCTCGTGTCACAGTCTAGTGGGAGCTAAGCTGTCTTGGGCTGGTAGGCAGTTCTGTCATCCTCCACATGTGGTGTCTACTTGTGGGCTGAAGATGTTCTGGCAATCTCCCAACTTGGAGGAGGGAGAAGGGGGCTAGAGAAGGACTCACAATTATTTTAAGGGCAAGATTCACGATGGCACACATCACTTCTGCCCACATCACATTAGTAGGATTTAGTTGGTCGTGCTTGGCTCTAAGAAAAGCTCAATTTGTGCTAAGCACCCATATGTCCACGTAAGTTCTATTAGTGTGAAAGAAGGGAGAAAGGATATTGAGAGACAACTAGCAGTTAACTGCATTTTCAAGTAGGCTGTTGTGGGAATATCAATACATTCAGGAAGTAGAAGCCAAATATAAATTCATGCTGGGTTATTTTGAATATTCTCCTACAAGGAAATCACTAAAATTCCTGTAAGAAAATTTCTAAAATGGATTCCGTTTTATGCCTTGGTAAATTCGTTAAAACTGGTATTGATTTTTGCCTTAATTAATTACAGGATTATTGCCTCTTACTTTGGACTGACTTCTAAACTTGATTCTAGTTTCCTAAAGTTAACGTGAAAAAAAAAAAAAATGACTACTCTTAGACGTCCATTGGAAATTTTATGAGCTACGAAGGCAATGGTGGTTCACTGATTTGTTAATTTAGAAAAATTGGAGGCAATCTACATTTACAAGTTCCTTTCAAGCAATCTAATGAAAGGTCAGGAATAAGCGGTTCCAGACAGCCCAGTTCAACGTGATTACTGCTGTCTTCATGCTTGCGATTTCACTTCTGTTAACATAGCTACTGTTGCTTTGGCCTATGGAAGCACTCATATTTGCTGCATCAGTCTTGACTTGTTAGCTGCTAGCAATAGTTGTGTCATTGTCCGTAAGCACATACCTTTTTCTTTTAGGGCAGGGCTTTTAAAGATAATAAACCTCTGACTAAAGAGATTTAAGAATGGTAGAATTTGGAGTGTGCTGTCAACAGTTACAATATATAAGCCACAAAAAAAAAAGTGCATCTACTTTATGTCATCTTCAAAAAAAATTTTTTTCCTATTTGAATTACTTTTTTGACTAGTAAAATTAATTGTTGCTACATGCTTTCAGAACTTCTTGCCAACAGTCACTATATTTTATGAATCCTAAACCAAGTGACAAATCTGATAAATATCACTCTGATTTTTGAGTGGTTAGTTATTATGAAAATCCTGTGTATTCATATTAAATTGCATTAAACTTTACATGTAAGGAATCATCTTTGTTGCAAATAATAATGCATGGAATTGAGGATATCCAAGAAAATGTGGAATATCTAATTGCTATATTTTTACTTAGTTATTGATCCCTTTATAAACAAATGATATGACAGAGTTCATATCATAAAAATAATTTTTTAAAAATCATGAATGGAAAAACATAAAAGTTGAGGAAAGGAAGAGAATAGAGCACAAAGATGAAAGCCATGAGAATCTAGATGATGGCTAAAATTAGTATTTGTTTCTAGTTTCCTATTAACCACAGTGAAAAAAGAAACATCATTTGCATGATTTTCATTGTACAAAACATAGAATATATACTGAATCTCTAGGAAAGGAGAAGTTTTTTACCTGGAGCATAGTCTTACTGGGGACTTTGGACACTCAGATACAGTGGATGGACAGCAATTTTATTAATATCCCTACAACATATGCATTATCAGACTCCAGAAAACAATACCTGGTATTATTTTTCAATAGTATTTAAGATTATGACACCAAAGTATGTAACTAAATAAAAGAAGGTCTGTGGGAAGCCAAGATGATATGGCCCAAGAATATCCCCTTCTGATAGGCTAGTTTAATCCATGGAGAAAATCTAGGTCACTTATGCAAAATCTAAACTCTCCAGGGAAAAAAAACATAGACTTCATATCCTTCCAATTAGGCTCCATAAATACTACTTCTCTAAACCAGGTTTATGAAGTGTTGGACAACCAAGAGTTTGAGGTTTAATTATGGTCATGTACATATTTGACACATAAAATAGTTCCATTAGCCAGATTATTCCTTGAGGCAGGGTCTTCATCTTGCACAGAAACTTGTCTGCTGCATACCTACTAAGCCAACTCAGGAATCTGACTGGATTCAATGAAATGAACATTCCTGTGTATTGTGAAAAACAGAGTATGCCCTAAGACATAATGTCCTCCAGTGCTGATAACCAAGTGGGACTTTAAAAGCATTATAAGATGGTAATCTTTTTTCTGTCTCCAAATACCATAAAAATACCTCTATAAATAAAAGTTCAGTTTTGAAACGAAATTTCACGTATGTCAAACAACACAGTTTTATAAGTCAGGTAATGATATCAGTGTGATAAACATTACTTTGATTTTGTTTTAAGTGCTTTCATTTCATGATTTTTTATCATGCTACTCCAATTTAAATCCTATAAAGAAAAAATATGTATATATATCTACAAGGACCGGGTATCACATTACTAGCAAGATTCCATAGAGTATAATGATGAGAGCATTCATAATACAGATATTATAAGACATCTTTAATTATCTATTCATTTATTCATTCACCAAATATATTCTGAGCAACTAACTCATCATATGATACCGCAGTAAACAAAACAGATAAAGTCTTATCTCACTCTGTCCTACTGGAGTCTTGGAAATTTTGTTCTAGTGAAGACCAAACAAACAAGTAAACAAAACATGTAAACACACACACACAGGCGATGTTTGGGCACTGATAGATTTTTTAAAGTGGTGGTGGGAGAGGGGGGACAGGTAATAGGGTCGAGATTGACCACAGGCACTATTGAGGAAGTAGTTAGGAAAAGCTTTGCAGGGAAGGGACCTGAATTAAAAGTGGAAACAAATCATCTGAATTTATGAGAAAAGAGTATTCACAAGGAATCTGTATTTGTGAGAGTTCTTAAAACAAGAAAACACTCGAATTTTTCAAGAAATGGAAAGACCTGTGTCAACAGAGCAAAGTGAACAAGAAGAAAAGAGTAAAAAGAAATGAACATGGAGCAAAGACCAGGAGCAAGTTCAGGTAGGACCTCACAGCCAGCTGTGATAAGACATTTGAATATTTTCCCAAAGTGATGGGAAACCACTGAAGAACTGGAGCATTTGATCAACATGATCTGATTTATATTTTTAAAAGTTTATTCAGGTTATTGTGTGAGAAGACTTTGGGTTAGGGATGGGGGCAGGAGTTGGGGAAAGAAGGCAAAAGTGGAGACAAAGAGACCAGTTAAGTCTACTTTCAGGTTCAAGTGAAAGATGATATTGGGTTGGTCTAGAGTTGGAGTAACAGAGCCTGTGAAAAGTGGTGAAATTCTAAATACATTTTGAATATAAGACCACGTGATTTGCTGGTGGATAGGATATAGGATATGTAAGAAAGGCAAAAGTCAAATGTTTCTTCAGGGTCTGAGTAACTGGGTGATTTTCTGAGATGAAAAAACTGTAATGAAGAAACTTGAATGCATATGAAGCAAAGAAAGAAGCCAGACTTAAGAGACTACATATTATGTGATTTCAACTATATGACATTTTGGAAAAGGCAAAACTGTGAAGACAGAAAAAAGATGAGTGATTGCCAGGGGTTGGGGATGGGGAAGGATAAATAGGCAGAGCACAGAAGATTTTTAGGGCAGTGAAAATACTCAGTATAATATTATAATGATGGATATCATGTCATTAGACCTTTGTCCAAACCCATTAAATGCACACCATCAAGAATGAACCATAATATGAATTATAGACTTTGAGTGGCTTTGATGTGTCAATGTAGACTCATCAGTGTAACAAATGTCCCACTCTCCTGGGGAATGTGGAAAGACTATGCCTGTGTAGGGACAGGAGGTATATGAGAAATCTCTGTACCTTCCCTTCAATTTTGCTTTGAACCCAAAACTGCTCTTAAAAACTAAAGTTTTTAACTTAAAATTTTTAAGAAAATATAGATTAACCAGCAGAAATCTCATTCACTGGGTCTACTACAAACTTAAAAAAAAACAACCAAAACAACAACAATAAAACTGTTGGAAAAGCTGGATGGCTGAGGGCGGGGGGGGGGGGGGGGGGGGGTGTTCAATAGTGAATATTACCAAATTAGAAGAACCTATTAGTCATCCAAACGTGAAATCACCTGGCAGTTGTATATACAAACCTGGATTTCTTGGGAGGTGTAGTAGGCTAGTTATAAATTTGAGAAATACCTGTCTCTAGATGATATTTAGGGTAGGACACTGGATGAGATCATCTACTGAGTAAGTGTGCTTAGAGAAGAGAAGGAGCTTATCACGGGCCTCCTGGACACTGCACACATACATCTCATGACCAAGAGCCCCACCCAGCAGAGTCTGAGAGGCCAAGAGAAGTGAGGTAGGAGGATAGTGAACTGAAGCATGCATTTCAGCAAGGAGGATGTGTGCCCAGTGCTTTTGAAATGTTGGCTATGGTGAAAACTGGAACTTGACCATTGGATTTGGGACCACAGATTTGACTGACAGGAGTTGTTTCAGTAGAGTGGTGGGGGTGCAAGTATAATTACAGTGACTTAAATGGGAAAGGGAAAGGAAAGAGCAAATTTGGAGTTCTGCTATAAAGTGGAACTAGAAAATGTCAGAGTAGCTGGAGGGGGATATACAGTTAAGGATATTTGTTTTTCTTTTTTTTTTTCTCTTTTAAGATAGAGATATTATAGTATGTTTCTTTGTAAGCTGATAGGAATGATCTTATAGAAAGGAGGAAATGTTGTTAAAAGATTTATTTATTTATTTGAGAGGGAGAGAGCACACACCAGAGGGAGAGAGAGAATCTCAAGCAGACTCCCCACTGAGCATGGCTCACAGGACCCTGAGATCATGACCTGAGCTGAAACCAAGAGTCAGATACTTAATCACTACCCAGGTGCCCCAAGAGGAGGAAATCAATGGAAAGGGGAATAATTGCAAGAACAAAATCCTAGAGGCAAGCAGGGGTGGGAATCTGTGGCTGTGTGATGGCTCCAGCCTGAGGTAGTGATTCTGACAGTTTATCCACCAACATGGGAAAGAGAGCAAATTACATAGCTACAGATAGAGTTGGGTTGGTAGACTTGGTGATGGGAAAATGAGAATGTTCTTTTCTTCCAGTTTTGTATTATTTCAATGGAATAAAAAGCAAATCGGTAACTGAGAGAGAGGACTGGGGAGAACGTGTAGAAGATTGGAGGAGAAAGGAGATGGTGTTAAATAGCCTTCATATGTGAAGGTGACAGTTGGTCAGGGAAAAGGAGCGAGATTTCCAGGCAGTGTGGAAAGTATGCAGTGTGCATAGCCCACTATAGAGAATAAGCCAAGGCTAAAATCTTTATCAAAGGAAGGAAGCAGAGCAGTAGATACTTGTACCAAGAAAGGTGTTAGGTGCTGTAATCTAAGGGAACGTGCTCCAAAAGAGCTGGGTTTGTTTGCTTGTTTGTTTTTAAGGAGGAAAGTTAAAGGGCTCAGAATAAAGAGTGAATTGGATATTTGCTGAAGTCTGGGCCCAGAATGGAAAGATATGTTCTCACAGGATAAGCATTTTAGTTCAAGAAATGAACTAACCTTTAAGAAGTTGCTCAGAACATTCACAAAAGAGGTTGGTAATATAGAAGATTTTATTGATGATGGACACAAAGGAAGAGTTTAGGGCTCATTGAGTAGTAAGAGGTCAGACTAGAAGATGTCCAGGAAAATGTGGAGAAATTTGTCCTGGAGAAGAGGGATGTCAGGAGCCATGGACTTCTGGTTGTGGTGGAAGTAAAGAGCTGCAAGGTATGGGGGAGATAGTCCTGGCAGTCAATTAGGGAAAGGGGGTAAGCAATCCTAATTAATGCCTCCTCCTTGGGAATAAACAAATCTTTATAGGAAGCTTGTGGCATGGAGGCTAGGGAGAATCCAGGGGCAGTGGGGAAGGGGCAGATGAGAGTGGTGGTCTCATGGAAGCACACAGAAATCTGTGTGCCTCCCATTCAGTCTAGCTGTGAACAGTGTCTTGTTTAGGCTGGAAGGAGAACATAGAGGGGAAGAGAACTTACCAGGAACATGGAGTAAATTGTTCCAATTTTTGCTTCCATTGATTTCTACTCATCCCTTTGCCTTATATTTTAGAAAATGTCTTTTGATCATACAAATCTAAAAAGCTAAAAATTCACTTTTATCATTGTAATTTACCACTGAGAACCCAAACAGTCCAATTTCAAATTGCTTCGGTGATTTGTTGTTAAAGATTCCCAGCTCCCTGAATTGAATCTCATGGAATTCATGAAAATCAGGGAGACGTGCATCTCTACAATGGTGATACATTCCCTCCCATTGACTATTTTTCTTCTTTTTGACCAGAATGCTGCTTTGGTTTTATGCCTAGTCATTAACGTCTCCATAGTAAATCACTTCTGATAAAGGCCAATCTACATTGCAAAGTGTTCTACTTAATATACTTGCCAATTGAGGCAGAGGTGGAATCTGAGGTGTTCCTAATGTGAATCATTACTTGATTCAAGTTACTGATTCATTCAAGTTGCTTAAGAAATGTCCATAGACTCTGGAAATTCTGCTTTTCTTCTGTAAAAAAAAAAAGTGTGAAATTAAGAATTAATGTTGGGGAGATATTGCCACTTAAATGAGTGTTAAACTTTGGGGGTTCACATACCTATATCATTTTTTTAAATTAAAAATGGGGGCACCTGGGTCGCTCAGTTAAATGTCCAACTCCTGATTTCAGCTCAGGTCATGACCTCAGGGTCGTGGGATTGAGTCCCACATTGGGCTCCACACTCAGCGCCTGTCTGCTTGAGATTCTCTCCCTCTCCCTCTGCCCCTGCCCCCACATGCACATGTGGGCACTCTCTCTCAATCAATCAATCAAATCTTTTAAAAAATTATAAATGGAAAAGTAGACACAGGGTCACCTACTAATAAAAAGAAAAAAACAACTAACACCTATCTTCACCAATATTTCATTAAAGAACTGGTATTTTCACATTTTAAAATGTGACTACATTTCACATTATGAGAAACATATCACATTGCCCTCATTTCTTTTCTTCTTTCTGTAATTTACTTATAAAAACCTCAGCATGAATCTACAACAAGCTGCAGATCAGAGTTAAGGAAACTGAATTAGCTGACCTCTGAGCCCTTACAAATATGATATGCCATGGTAATATTATTTAGTGGTATGCAAAATTGTGCATTGGTTCTCTATCACTCAGTCTACTTCATTAAGCCCACTTAGAGCTTCAATAAAATTTCCAGAAATGATATTAGGATTGATATCTTCGTGTCTCTCTATATATACTTTCTTTGCTGTAGTGTCTTAAAGTATTGCTACCAGATCTGATATAGCAGTTCAGACTCTTGAATATAAATATATGTTTTTAAAATACAATAATTTGGTAAGAACATTATAGCAATAGTATTGAAAGAAAATGACAGGGGCACCTGGGTGGCTCAGTTGGTTAAGCGTCTGCCTTCGGCTCAGGTCATGATCCCGGGGTCCTGGGATCGAGACCCACATCAGGCTCCCTGCTCAGCTGGGAGCCTGCTTCTCCCTCTCCTGCTCCCGCTGCTTGTGTTCTCTCTCTCTCTGTCAAATAAATAAATAAAATCTTAAAAAAATAAAAAAATAAATGACAAACAAAAAATCATGCATAATTTCTTACCTTAGGTTTAATATTTCCTCTTTAGCATATTTCCTAGTACTTTTGTGAATAGGTCTACATTTTTGCATGTTGTAACCATAATGTACATGAGCACACCTTTTAGCACAAAGTATACATACAATGAGATAGGAAATCCACTGAGTCATAGATACTCAGGTCTGTACAATACATAAAAGGTCATCAGTTTCAACCCCATCAGATGGACACTTGAATTTTCTTTATAGCCTTATCTCAACAATGCCTAGTGATGAAATATTCACTATTTCTCCATGAAACCCATTTTATTATCTGCCACTTCTAAAATTAATTTTACTTTTCATAATTATAGCTTCCACACCTTTATCCTTTTTCTGGACTTTTCACATGAATAAACTCATTGCTTTTTCACATGATGGCTTTTCAACCTCATTTATCATTCCTCTTCTTAGGTTACCTCCAGGCTCAATATCTTCAATTTTTATGCTTATCGTTCCCATAGGTTTTCAAGCCCACTCAGTCTAGTATTCTTTCCATGAAATGTCTTCCAACTTGTTGATTTGACACTGACTCAACACAGGGTGGTTTAACAAGCACCAAATACAATAGAATTAACACTTTACAATTCTGAATATTATAATGAAGCATAAGATCTAATTTTCTTTCCTTTTTTTTTCCCAAGCATATCACACTGTGGCTTATGTTGATTTTATAGTCAACTAATATCTTCATATATTTTTCACAATTTTTCTACTTCTATATTATTCTATATGGCATATTTAAGTAATAAAATGTCACTTCGATTTCCCCTTTTCTAACCTTTTAAGTACTTTGGATCTCCCTTCTGTGGGTCTATATCTCTCCCAGGTTTGTTCCTTCTACTAACTGGGCTAGTTGTCTTTCATGTCCTACCCAGCCATGGATGAACTGACCGTGACAGGGCTGAGAGGGAAGGAATGGAGCATGCCACAAATAGTTCAATTACCTCCACATTGCCAGAGATTCATTCATCAGTGCCATAGAGATAAAATCTCCCAAACTCTTTCCTTCCTTTCCACATTACTCTTGTTATTTTAGAATTTTCTATAATAACCTATGTATGCAAAGAATTATGTTAGGTGCTATGGGCTATTAATTTGTGAATAGATCTATTAGATCCCACTAAACACTATAAGAGACCCACCTTGCTAATATATGCCACAATTACACAAAACTACTGATTTTAATTTTCAATTATTTAATATATAAAGACTTAAAATTTAAAATCCATTGTGCCTTTACTGACTATATGAATATTTATAAATAGTTCCCACTTAGATTTTATATATGTATACACATATAAGGTTGAAGAAAGTTCTATTTCTGCCCTTGGAGCTTCTTAGAGAGGCTCTGTCAGGCCTTGGGAAATTCAGATTAATTTAATCCACTGTGTTTTCCCACCTAGTGACATTAAGAAATGAAGCCAGTTTGTTATTGATTTTTTTTCTTAGCAAGCTCTTCCTGCTCCTCATCACCATCTCTTCCTTGATGAAGTTTCATAAAATATCAATTTGATTATGAGATTGTAGTAGAGTCAAGAGTGATCTATTGACCACTTATGTCTGACATAACAAAAATAATAATCTGTATTATTGATTACATGGACCACATTTATTGACAGCTTATGCTGTTAAGTAGTTTTCATGCATTATCTCACTTAGGCCATATGGTACCACTTTATCATTACCCCAATGTTATAGATAATAAAAATGAAACTCAGAACGGTCAAGTATGCCCAAGGCCATAGAGCTACCAAGTGGTGGCACTAGAATTCAAAACCATGTTGAGTCCAAATTCTAAATTTTTATTTTACTTTTTTTTATTTTTTATTTTTTTAAAGATTTTATTTATTTATTTGAGAGAGAGAATGAGATAGAGAGAGCATGAGAGGGGGGAGGGTCAGAGGGAGAAGCAGACCCCCGGCTGAGCAGGGAGCCTGATGCGGGACTCGATCCCGGGACTCCAGGATCATGACTTGAGCCGAAGGCAGTCGCTTAACCAACTGAGCCACCCAGGCGCCCCAAATTCTAAATTTTTAAAAGTATAAAGTATGTCTTCCTGCCATTACAAAGTCCCATATATGGCCCAGGAATACCTCAAGATATACAGAGCCACAAACTATTACATGGGCAATACATAATTGCTTTGCAAAATTATAATGATAATAAAGGACTCTCTGAGGAAGTTGTCTTTAGCAAACAGTAGACCCAATATGTGTAAAATAGCATGAAGTTCTAAAGGCAGCCAGAGGTCCATAGAGCATTGTTAGCACCTCACATTTGTTCTTGGCTAGGAAAGCTATCCTGACGGAAGTACTCTATCCACTTTGTAGAGCAATTATACTTGCACCTGTAACTCATTCTTAAGGAAGTTAAACAGCATGGCAAAATCATCCAAAAGAAGAATGAGAATACTCCTTCTTGCCCTGTGCTCTGCTACTGCTTACCACAGTAAAATACAGCATATGAAAGCACCTGGCACAATGTCTGGAACTTAACAAGCCCTGGAGGAATTCATTAATTCAATCATAATATTGATGCATTGGACTTGGAAAGTATAGGCAATAGAGGACAACAGAATATCCCACAAAATGAAAACATCACATAAATACTGTGCATGCACATGCATGTACACACCCCCAGAAACTTAGAAAGTAATACTTGATTCACCAAAAGTGTTCCTCAACATTGTGGCAGAGCCCATAGACATCTGGGAAACCGTAAAGATTAGAAAAAGTAGCCTGAGCTACAGTAATCAGGATGGAAGGATGTGGGGGAAGGGGGGCTTTTTTGGTACAAAATTTCAGAATCAGCTGTTAACTTCAAGAGCTGGTTGCAAAGAGTGACAAGTGTGAAAGTGATAGATTCTCTGACATAAAAAGCCAGCTGGTTTTGTGAGTACAGGAAAATATTAACTGTGCAAAGTAGAAATGAGAATACTTCCTTAAAGAGATTGTAGAGCTTGATATTTTCTAGCCACTAACCAAAATGAAATCATCATCAGGGACATCATTTATAGGTACAAGGAATAGCAAAAATGGGGCAAGACGGGGAGTTTTCCGTGTAAACCATGCTACAATCCAGATCACATTAATTTAAAAATGCATAGCATACTATAATGTTATCATATATTTCCTGTCCCAACTCTTTGGTTAAACAGAATAGGTTTTTTTCTATGACCATAGAAACTCTTGCTACAACCAAAGTCTATTGACGTAATTGAGCAGTATTAAGTGGGTTTCAACAGGCACTATCCCTTAAAAGGAGATCATACAATGCTCAACTAAGTAAACAAAATCATATGTGGGAACTTCCTTTGGTCTTAAAACAGAACTAGAAAGGAAAGTCAAGGAATGCAGTCTCAATGAAATTTTCCATGTAATTGTGAACATTTTATGGAGAGTTCAAAAGCTTAGTTGATATATCAGAATTTTAAATTAAAGGATGTATATATTTAGAATTACATCAGCAGTAATGGTTTATTTGGAAAATTAACAGCCATTTTTCATAGCACCTTTGGAACATAGTTGGGTGAAACTGTGGAATTTCACAGTTTTTTTTTTTTTTCATAGATATGCATTCATGAGGAAGTGTCATGTAGTTGCATGCATTCATGAGGAAGTGTCATGTAGTTGAGTGACTGGCCACAGTAATTACTCTAACTCCACCAGGCAGTGTTGAGAAGGATGCCTGGAGACTTGCAGTGGGTAAAACTTATTGGCAATAAATGCCCAATGCCTAAAACAGCCTTTAGGATAGTGTCAGAAGCACTGGGTACAGACTGGGGTCTCCAGACTTGCAGATGCAGCCTCAGGACCCTGTGGTGTGGTTGAGTACTGTGATTCTGGCAGGTGGCAGGTACAGTTCAAGGGAGCCATCCTTCTCCAGCAGGATTCCCTACAAAGTAAGTGAGAGGGCATCGGTGCAGAGCCCTGCCACAGGAAGGGAACAGGTAAGACCTTGGCAGGATACTAAATTTATGATAGAGCTTGTTGAGGGCTAATGGAAAGGGAACATAGTTAAGGGGACAGAGCAGCCACTCAGTACAGGGTATCTGATTGGCAGTAGAGACAATGGAAATGACATAAGAACGCCTGCAGTCTGGCTTTCCATACTGGAAGTCTTGATGAATCTGGAGTCCATCTGGGGTGGAAGGGAGGAACCAGTGCACAGTGCTGCAATGGAGGACAAGGGTAGCTATGAACCCAAATTTGTATTCCTGCTAGGATATCCACTCCATAGAATATTGTTAACTGTCTTAAATGTCTTTTTCTTATATTTTTCTTATGTATTTCCTTTTTTTTTTTTTTAAGATTTTATTTATTTATTTGACAGAGAGAGACACAGCGAGAGAGGGAACACAAGCAGGGGGAGTGGGAGAGGGAGAAGCAGGCTCCCCGCGGAGCAGGGAGCCCAATGCGGGGCTCGATCCCAGGACCCCGGGATCATGACCTGAGCCGAAGGCAGACGCTTAACGACTGAGCCACCCAGGCGCCCCAATTTTTCTTATGTATTTCCTAATGTGTGATAAACTCAACCAGGTACTACAATATTTTTCTTATATACTTCCTAATGTGTGGTAAACTCAAGCAGGTCCTACAATAGTTAACAGCCAAAAAAAAATGCATTAGTTGATTTTTAAGTGTAGAATATATACCCTAAAAAAATAGATCTAACAATTTAGTTTCACAGTAGCATGTACAACATTGGCATGGCTGGGAGAGCGCCTGTATTCTCCCCTCCTTGTGTAAGCAATGTGTGTAACAAAATGTCAGATACACCAGTTGGAATCAATACCACAGCTTTCCACTATCTGGGAGACTCAATTCTTGGCCCAAATCTAGGATTTCCTGAATTACATTTAATAATATAAAGTTTAAAAAATGTTTTTGTTATAAGTGGCAATAAGTAGTGTTTAGTATAGTTTATTCTATTCAGTATCTATTTTTTTCTTTTGTACAGTAAGAAAGAGAAAATAGTCTTATTGGTTTCTCATACCAGATTGTAGAATAAGGTTAATAGTTCATGGGGTTAGTTTCTTCTGTGTCAACACTATCAGCAACACTTTAGGCCCCAAGAGTGCATAGCTTTATTGAAGCACTATATGCAATACATTTATTCAGAGATCATTAATTAAGAATTTACAGGTGCTCAGCTCTGTACAACATATTATAGGAAGAATTTTTAAAATACAGCGTTCCTGTAAATTGGCCACAAGAGCATAAGATATGCCAAAATGCTCTAAAAAATGATTATGAATGACAGATAAGCAAAACGTGGGTCTCCCCTGCCCCCCAGCAATGGGAATATATTTCTTCTCAGGTTCTCATGTTCCCTCTTTCTGGTCTCTGTCTAACCAAAGGCATGAATTTCAGTTCATCCTAAGTGAAGATTTGGGTTTACTCTGTGACCATGTTATCAGTGATACCAGCTAATTCACATGGAGATTTGTACTATATGTAATTTATATGGAGATCTGTCATATAAACTGAGCCCAGTTAACCTAATACTCCAACTATATTCACTCTAAACCATCCAGGGTTTATCCCATCCAGCATTCTGTCACTGATAACACCAGCTGTGTCCAAATACCCGCTCTTTCAGGAAACCAGGGAACAGCCACCTTTTTTCATATTCTGAGCAATCCCTTATTTACCCATCTCACATCCTATTAGACAAGGATCACCCCTATCGAGCTTAAGATTTCAGTAAACTTGTCAGTTAACTTTGTTTTATAATTCTGAATTAATAATGCCCCCTTAATAGGTTAGGGGAAAAGCATCAAAGATTACCATTGGATTCAGATGCCTGGAAGGAGCTAGGATGGTGCATGACTTCCTGCCCCACTCATTCTATACAAATACTGGTAATTTACTACAAGTACAGACAATTTTACAAAGATTAGATTTTTTATAGTAATATTTTGAGAGAAATTGTTTTCTGCCTTTTGTAAATTTGATCATCAGGCCTTGTCACTCATCAGCAAAAGAAAAAATATATATTTCAAAAACACGGAGGACCTATTTTTATCTTATAATGACAATTTTTAAATTATTACATTTCTAACCGTGCCGGGAGCCTCAGTCAACCTGTCATCTTGCCTTTACTTTCCCTCCACTCGCATCAAAAAGAGAGTTATAAGCAGCAAAAATTGATCTTGCTATGGATTTTGCTCGGAGCTGCAACCAGCCAAGGAATTAGTCTACTGTATGTGTCACTGGAGTCATCTGGGGGAAGTCTTACACGAGACGAGAATTACTCTGTGCGCCAAGCTCTATGTCGAAGGCCTGACTCAACGAAACTTGCAGGCTGCCTTGATGCTGACAAGTTTGTGAAAGACATCATTATTATTTTTCAAACTACATTGGGTTCTTAGAAATGTACCTTTTTGTTCCCTTAAATGACTTGTTTTCACTTTTTCTTCATCAGAAAACAAAACATTCCTGCTTACGTAAATTCTGTCCTTCATTTATGGATACAGGAGGACAAACTCAACATTGGAAAATCACTTCTAAAGAGACATGGAACTGAGCTCAAATGACAAAAGTTGGATTACGTTGTTTAGAAAAAGACCATTGGATATTCTACCTTGGCTTTATGAATATGAGTTTTAATATATCCCAGGTACAATATGTGTCTACATGTATCAGATGAATTTTGATCACCTTTCTTGGATGGTTTTGAGATAAATCTAAAAGAAATTAAATTACATATGATTTAACAAAAGAGTAAAGAAGTATCATATAAAAATAGTTGAATTTTAAGGATGGAAGAGTGAATATTTTTGGACATTGGGGCAGCCTTTAGCCTCCCATTTTCTTAAGGCTTGAGAGATTTATCCTTGGGTCACAATTCGGTGGAGACTTTGATTGTCCTCTTTTAAAGAATGACCTCCATGCCTTCCACCCTGCCTCAGATGTATTTCTCTGCTATGAATTTATCAACTGGACATTGAATTGAGAAGGGATGGCCTACTTTGCCTGAACAAACCGGGCTGTGACCTCTCTACCTGCAGACTTGCCTGAGTTCATGAGCTTTGGTTATTCACACAGGTTAGAGGACTTTCCCAGACAGGGAACCAGCCAGAGCTGTGAAGGGAAAAAGCATCACCATGTTACCAACTTGGGTCCTTGGGCTCTCCAAACAATAAACATTGATTGGGGCCAAGAGGGAATTCCAGGCAAGACTTTTGGGGGGGGCTTATGCTCCAGCACAGGGAGACAGCCCAAAGAAAGGGTTCTTCATGCTGGTTTTCTGAACAAAAGCCAGGGAAAGTTTTTAAAGAGGCTAAGGTGGGAAAAGAGTGACATCTAAGCCTGTAGAGGTTGGGAGAGACACAAAGTTGGATGTACAGGGGCAGTGGACAGAACATGCTTTATCATGCATCGCATGTCTCATTAGCATGTTAAATCTCCACCATTGGGCATGATTTTTAGTACTATAATGAGGGAGAAAGTCAGCAAAAGGTCAGCACTGGGGTGCACCTTGGTGCAGACTGGTTTCATCTGGTCTTCACCAGTCTTGTAGTTGAATCCCCCTTAGGTAAGCATCCTCCTTGCACATTTCTGCAAGATATGCTACTCAGGGGGCATAGGGTTTCAGCTATAAAGGAACGCTGGGTTTCATGGTCAGGATTGAGAGGACCTGAATCTAGTCCCTGCCGTGTCTCAACCAGGCCATCCAAAGAGGGAAGATCTGTGTCTCTTGGGCTGAATTATTTTCACTTTTTTTTTTTCCCAGTAGAAACAATCTAACTTCAAGAAGACTTGATGATAATTAACATTATGCAGAGCATTTTATAATTGAAGCATTTCTTTCAGTGTTTAAAAATAAAGAATTAAAAGATAGGTATCAAGTGATTTAAAAAGATATCAAACCATGTGCTTTGATTTCAAAGAATTTAAACAAATACTCATTATTTGATCACGTCCACGGCACATCCCTTCCCTGACACCAAGCTCCTGACTAGACCTAAGTTAATTTCCTGAACTCCCAAGCTTAGAGTCAATACTGATCTTTGGCTCTACCTCTGGCTTCCTTGAGGGCTTTTACTGACCCCTGAGCAAAAATACCTTCAGACCTTAACAGAGGCATTCTCATGCTGTTAATAGCAGGGAGCTGCCTGAGGATTATACTTCTCCCTCTGTTCTTTTGAATGACAGGCCAATTAAAACCATTTGCCTTGGAGGAGATACTACCATATTGGAAACAGGAAGCAAGTTCTGGTCCACTTAGATTTTTATATTTGAGCTCTTGATTCCTATCAAGTCTGTAGTGATCATGAGGATGATGCTGATGACAATTCTTAACAATCTTATCACACTGCCGTGTTTCTTTTATCTCTTATCCCCACCTTAGTAAGTGGCACCACCTTCCTTCACATCCCTCCCACATCAGGAGCAAATGTGATCTAAGAGCCCCTCCCTGTAGACTTGCATTCTGATGATTTCTTCAGACTGTTCTCTCTGCTCCCACTCCCAGGATAGTCACCAGAGCCTGGTCACTTCTTAGAAGTGCTGGTTTCTACCTGACCATCTGCCCCTCCGTGATCTGTCCACACTGGACCCAGAGGGATCTCTCTAGAACATCAGGCTTACATCAGTGTCTTCTCTAAATCCAACCATAGAAGGATTCCCCCATGGTTTAAAGGAGAACACGAAGCAGCTTCAGTGTAACTCAAAGCCCTTTAGGACCTGGACCCATTCCTAAGCCTTGAACTTCTCTAGCTTTGTTTGCCCTAGCCTCACAGGTGCTTGGAATCAGCACTGTTTATGTTGCTCTGCCCCACAGGTACATCCCACTTATAATTCAGACCCGACTCAGCCACCTTTTCCTTTGCAAAATTTTTTCTGCCCCCAAAGTGAGTGAGATGCCCCTTCTTTGGGCTCTCTATTATCCAGCACACACCTCTGTCCTAGAACTTGGCACAATATACCTTACTTATTAATACGAGTGACTTACACATTCATTAATATTAGACACCTTTAGGCTGTCATCCAACAAGTATTCATCAGTTTTTAATAATGCACAATTTACTCTCTGTGGTGTCTCTCTCGATCAGATGGGGGGCCCCAAATGTGGGTTGACGGTCGTGTTTGGAAGCCGGTGGCATGGGCCGTAAAAGGATTCACCCTAGGCAGAACAAAGGAGATAGAAGTTTATTGAATGTACTGCAAGGGAGCTGTGGACAGGACAGCAAAGGAGAAAACTGTCTGTAAGGAGGCAGTAGGTGGGGGCTATTTTTAAAGGGGGATGGGGAGGTGGTATGGGGACATTGGGAATTCTTTTTTTTTTTTTTTTTTTTTTTTTTTGGTAACTGTGCCTGGTTTTAAGTAGCCCATTGGTTAGTTAGGGCCTATGGATATTTTGAGGTGGGTCACCTGGTGGGCCTGTCTGTATTCAGCCAAGGGGTCATGGTGGGCCCTTCCTACATTCCACTGCTCAAGGCTATTTGCCTAAAAGTGGCCTCTACACTCTATACATAAACCTGCCATTATATTATTTCCAGATTTTTTTTTGTTTCTTTTCCTATTAGCTTTCATTATAGTTATTTCCTTGCCTTTTGCTGATTTGTCTTTACTTACTTCTATGAACATTATTTTAGAGCCAGATTAGATAAAATCCTTTATTAGCTACAGCAACTACTGACTTATTATCAATGATAATGACTGTATCTACTTTGAAAGTTCTTTTTTTTTTTAAAGATTTTATTTATTTATTTGAGAGAGAGAGAATGAGAGAGAGCACATGAGAGGGGGGAGGGGCAGAGGGAGAAGCAGACTCCCTGCCGAGCAGGGAGCCCAATGCGGGACTCGATCCTGGGACTCCAGGATCATGACCCGAGCCGAAGGCAGTCGCTTAACCAACTGAGCCACCCAGGCACCCATACTTTGAAAGTTCTTAAAAGGGGTCTCCCAAAGGGTAATGTTGAAAGTGATCTGGCGATTGGTATATTTGGCAGATGAATCATAATTTGAAATTGAATGAATGAATTTGTCTTGATGAACTTTGGCCATTAAAAAAAATGATTTAGAGTAAGTATTATCTGATTTCAAATGTTGCCTTTTGCACCTTAGGTATGCTTAAAAAAAAGAAAAAACAAGCCCAAATTAGAGTCATTTTCCTCTCACGACAGCAGACTAAGACTTAATTACAATTTTAACCTATCCAAGCAATGTGGCCTTATAAAAGTCAATCTGAAATTTCCAGATCAGCACCCGTGAGGTAATCTGCATGATAAAAACCCTGCCTTCCCCCCCCCCCCCCCCAAAAGGAGAAGTCCTAGCCTGAAACAATCCTTTCTTTTCTTTTGCTAGTAACTTCTCTGCCCCAGGCTCCTTTGTCTAAAATAAACCCTTCTATTTTGTGCAACTACTCCGAGCTGCATTGTACTTGATAGATGGGATGCTGTCAGATTCATGAATCACTTAATAAAGCCAATTAGAAAAAAATAAATAGATCTTCAAATATACTCAAATTTTTTTAACAGGTATATTATTAAAGGATTGGTTCCCTATCACCCTCTCTGCCTTAAAATATAAGTGTGCTCCAGGAAGACGGGTACACAGCCAGAAAACTTTTCACAGTATACTTTTTCCTTTTTCTACTATCCTAGAGTTCCACCTTGTTGACTCAGGTTTCTGTCTGAAATTAAAAAAAAAAAAAATGAACTTGCTGCCTTCGTTGCTAGCATAAACTAGAAGGTCCTCTGAATAGGTAGGATGAGGGTAGAGTTTCCCCAGAAGTTCTGCAGCCAGCATTTCCCATATACTGTCCTCCAAGAGTCTAATAAGCCGAGTGTTGCTGTAGCTATTACAAGGCCTATGGGCTTGGTTGGTTGCTTTGTGTTACGGCTTGTGGATCTAAACGCAGTGCTAACCTGGATCTTTCTGGCTCTCCCAAATAAAGTAATAATGAGATGCTGGATTATCAGAAAAGAGTCCAGATGTCAAGTTAGTATTTATATCACATCAGGGTGGAGAGCAGATGGATGAGCACATTTTTCCACAGATTCATCAAAATTATCTAAATTCTTAGTTGCCCTTTAAGTCTAAGAACTGCCCTTCGCGATCTATATATGTTTTAATATTTAATCCAAATTGATTGCATTGCTAAAAGAGCAAGAAAATTAGCTAGTTTTGTTCTAGTTGTGTTTGCCTAAAATGTATTAAGATATCAAGTGATTTCAAGTCTTTGGGTTCGCTCTGTTGTCCTCCAGGGATCTTTAGCTTTCTTTATTTACTTTCAAGGTGAAGTAGAACCCAATATAGCTCTGAATGTATCATTCCCAATCAAAAATAGATGCAACCCTCTAAAATAAAATGTTTCCACTTTGCCACAATATTATGTTTTATCCTCATTCTTCCTGGTTACCATATTTAGTTTTATGACTTTCAGTTAACTGCACAGCTTTCTTTGCTGACTTTGCTTATATTCCGTATTGTTCAATAGAGTCCCTCCTTGGGCACTGCTTTGAGTCCCATATTAACTCAATTTTTTTTTAATCCACACTGCAATGGATCTTTTATTCCCTTTGCTGTGAAATATAAGGCCATCTGTTGAGGCTGGGATGTTATTATTTTTATCATCACTGAGACTAGACTGGACTCCATTCATTCTGTCCTCATGGATCTAGCCTGAACAAACAGTTCTCAGAACAAAAGAGTTTTGTTTTAGCTCTCCTATCTTATTGCACAGTGATTGATCATTTCTCACTCAAACTCTTACAGTTGTGAGTCATTCATATGAGGGCCTTCCCTTGCCTGCCCCTCCACCCTGCCCATGTGTGGGCCAAGTCAAGCAGTTCTGCCTCCAAATTGTATCCCATGGGTGTTCACCTCTGCGTAGCCATATCCACAGCCTTCACTCAAATGCAAGTCACCAACATCTCTTACCTGAACTAGTGTGGTATCTTCTCCATTGGTCTTACTTCTAAACTAATGCACTCTTCATACAGCGGCCTGAATACCTTCTTATTTTCCCTTTTATTGGAGCTTTTTGGGTCTGTGCTTGTCGGCATTTCCAGGTTGGCTTCTCCAGTGCCCAATCTGGGATGTCTGAGGCAGAAAGAAAACACAAAGAACTCTCTGCTGTATTGTTTCTCAGGCTCCAAGATCCCTAGCCAGTCTGTCTTCTTCTCTCCAGCATTCTTATGTTTGTTTTGTATGTAATGGCTAGGGTTTTAAGCTAAATTTAGCAGGAGAAATAGGGAAAAGTGTATCTACTACATTTGGTCTAGACCTAGAAAGTCCAGAATGCCATTTAGAAACATAGATCCCATTGTGTCACTGTGCCAAGTTTAAGGCTTTCATTGACTTTCATTGATCTTAGTATGCAGTGCAAAAATATGTCTGTCTACAGGACCCAAAATAATGTGATCTTGGCCTATCTCTTCAACAGTTACCTTGTGGCAGTTGGCTCTCATTCCATTCAGTTGGCCTTTTGCGTCCTTGAACGTGCAAAAGTTCTTTTCTCACTCAGAATCTTACCCCAGTTGTTCTCTTTGTCTCAGCCATTTGTCATCTATGCTACTCTGCTTGGCTCCACCTCAGCCTTCAGTTTAAATACCTCTTTCTTTATAATGTCCTTTCCTAGCCATCCTACCTAATAATATTCTCTTATCTTCCTTATGTTTAAATTTTCTTCAGGAATTAATATAAATCAGATTTTTCAGTTAGTACTTTTTATAGTCAATGCGAACAGGTTTCCAACATGGCCACTGACCTTTTGAAGATGCATTTAACAAACAGCTCATTTGGCAGATGTTAGTGTATTAGCATTAACCATTTTATAAGCAAACAGAAAAGAAGTCCCTAAGTTATAGATCAGTAAGGCATCATAGGCATGGTTGCTAATTTTACTTTGCTTATTTTTGATTCATTGATTAACATAACTAATATTTACTAAGTGCCTATTATGTATCAGGCACTATTCTAGTTCCAGCTCTTGTGGGGTATACATTCTAATAGAGGGAGAAAAAAAATAAGTAAATATAAGAGAAATATATAACATGCTATGTGATGAGCATAAGAAGTAAAACAGAGTAAGGGAAGAGAAAGAAGCGGGAACATGCAAGGAATGGGAGAAATATTTTACATAGAGCCTGGAGAGATCTTTTTGTAGTAGGGTGCCATTTAAGCAGGGACCTGAATGAAATTGGGAACCACGCCATAGAGGGAAGAGTAAGGACAAATGTTTTGAAACTGAAATTTATGTGCCATTATTGAGGGGCAACAAGAGACAGGTATAATAGGAGCTTAGCAAGGGAGGAGGCAGCACTAGGAAATGAGGTCAGGAGAGAAGCCAGTGTAAAACCGTTGATGGAGGTCATTGACAGACTTTGACCATGACAGACTGCATGTGCTTCTCACCATGGCCACCATTAGTCCTGGCTAATTGGAACATGGAACATGGGAATAGTGTCACCGATAGAAATAAGTGGATGGTGAGATTTAATTCAAGCATTATTTGATAGCTTTAAGTTCTAGTAAGAGTAATAGATAACATGACACATGTAAAGCCTGAGTTACCCAGTTGATTCCACGAAGGCAGAGAATGAAGATAAAGTAAAGATAATTAGGGCAAATTATAAAAAAGTAATTAGAAATAGTTCGAAAAGGAGGTGAGCTGACTGTTTTAAAGTTATTTAAAAGTCCAAACTCACAGTTGTTTAATTGCTTTCCTATATTGCAGTGTAACTAGTGTAAGCAACTGAATCAAGTTCTGTGGATAAGTGGGAGAAAAAAAAACAATAGGAAATTGAAGTATTCCAGAAATGCCAAATGGAAATTAAATGTGTACAATTTTTTTTTTAATTAAAACTTAAAAACTGCAGTTAGTGCATATATACTTGTGTTTTGGAGATAGGGGATAAGAAACAAATGTCATGTCTAATACCTCAAAGAGAGTAAGCTGGTGTCCTGTATAGGAGATGCAGAAGGAAAGAAGGGGCCAGTTCCCCCTCTTTGGTGGCTGGATCAATTTCATTCATCCATCCAGTCTCATATAATGAAGACCTTTAAATCTGATGTTGACTATGTCTAATTGAAACAGAAGATAAAGGTTTCATCCTCACTTTTCCTTCCTGCACTTCCTCCTGAAATCAAAAGCAAGACGAGCTGCTTTCTAGAGGTCTTTATTCTATGCATGGTTATTCTCAGAGCTGAACTGCTTCCTTTTCCTCCTTTGCCATCCATTTCTTCCCTAATAACCTGGGATTAATGCTGCGTCTTCTTTATCATTACAAGCTCTGAGCCCCAAAATATGTGTAGAAAAACACAAATTATATAGTACTTGAAAATATTACTTCCCATTTTATAATTATCTTAATCATGTACTAGACCATGCTCACCTTAATAAACCACAAGAGATTCCTTCATTTCACCCTGCTCTTTTTCCCTCTTAACCCTTTACAGAGATGGTTCCCTTTATTTGAATGCCTTCTTTCCCTGCCCAAATCCCTCTTTGCCTGACTGACTCGATTTATCTTTCTGGACTGAGGTTTTAAGTGACTTCTTCCTGTAAACCTTCCTTACTCACCCCTTCTTGCTTAGCACATTTGTGCTCCGTATAACTATAGTATGGAATTTAGCACACTGTAATGATTTTGTGTCTTCTTTAGGAGACCACAAACTCCTCGAGAGCAGGGATTACATCTTAATTTTTCTTACATCCACAGTACATCACACAATGCCAGGAACATGGCGAGGCACTCTAAATATTTGTTGAATGACTGAATGAACACAACCCCAAAACAAACATTATGCTATTTAACTAAACATAATAATGAGGAAGTTATAGTAAATTCTAAGGTCATGAGGATATTTACTATTTAGAATTCCTTTTAAATGCACGATAAGTGCATAAATGCATGATAGTGTTACCATAAGTACTTGAAATAAGCCCACATTTGTATTTTACTTAATTATTTTCATGGTCATTTAGATGAGTCTTGATAACGCTGAATATCCTGAATATATAATTCATCTTACTCTTTCATGGTAGCCCTTGAGAATCTACAGCAATTTAAAATTTGACTAAAATTGCTTGACAATATTTTTTTATTAGACATTGACAGTAAACAAAAACGATCAAAAATTTATTTGGTTTAATATGTTAAGTTCTGCATTTTCATTTTTGATATATTTGAATTGAATGCTGATTATAAGCTGCATAATAAATTTGATAGTTATAAGATATATCATTTGATATTGAAGAGTGTGGTCATACCGGAAAGAGAAAAAAAGTTATATTTGTCTTCCTCTCTTCAATATGTAGCAACACTTTTGTCAGCACATACTATAGCAAATATGACAATGACAATAACAGATTTTAGCAGCACATTCAAAGATGAAATAGGTGTCCCTAAAAATACTGTTTTCCTAACATCCTTAAAAAGAAATTGAGATGAAATTTGAAATACTATCATTGGGATCTTTAGGAATATTATACAAGTACTCGGTGCTGAAACCACTGCCCTCTAGGAATATATTTGCATGTTTTCTAAAACACATACTGTAGTAAAAGATTATACTATTTAGTGTTTTGAAATATTGACAAAGGAACGTGCTTTTTCTTCTAAATATGGTATTTGCTGCCTTCCCAGTATTATAGCTGAGTCTACCAGAGTGATGGCTTTCTTACAATGCTACTGAAATCTGTAAGTGCTTTGATTTCATCACAAATTAATGATTTAACCATATAGAAAAGAATCCAATTTTAGTGTACCTCATAAGTGATAGAAAAATATTAAAACTTTGCCACACAATGTTATTATATTAGAGGAAAAACTTATAAGTGGATGCTTATAGCAATATCATGACTTATAATCCTTCTTATATTGGCAAATTTGGGGCATATTGTAATTTTTATTTAGCAATAAATTTCATTTTTGCAACTACTTTTATCTACTTGTGCAGGAGAAAATTTAGAATGCTATATCAGGACAACTATTCAATTATAGCCAACTTAAATGAAAAGTTAATTGTGTGTATTTTTTCTTTCTATTCTCCAAATTATCATTATTTGTATTTTAAGGTCTTAATATCACTTCCTTTTTTTTCCATATACTAGGGCTCTGGTAAAGTTATATGGCTATATTTATGGTGTTTTCCGTAAAACCAGTTTGAAACCATTAACTATTATGCCAGAGGTGTAGGACACTGATTTATTCAACAACTGTTTCTTAAAATAAAAAACTATCACAACAGTAGTTTTGCTAAAACTTTTTTAAAAGTATACACACAAGCACGCACACACATACACACACACCCCAAACACCTCTAATTGAATAAAAGAAAGTAAACCATGTCCATAATTTAATATTTATTACTTTCCACTGAGGTTGCCTTAAATCTACTAAAATGTGGAGATGCTAAGCTACATTCAGGAAATATGAAGAAAAAAAAAAAGCCTTCCCTGTTCTTCAAATATGGGTAATAGTTATTCAGGAATCCCAAACTAGCCAAAGGTTGGTATAATCATTCCACCTCATGCTATTCTTAAACTTCATCATCAGTCAGAAGTTAATAATAGATATATTATGCCAGCATCTTCCTCCTTGTCTTTCTTCACCATTGCATTCTATTTCTCCTCACCTTATTAATAACAGTATTAGAAGGAGGGAACTGGATAATGAGGGAAAAGACTTCCTTCTTGAGAGTAATAGGGACTCTGACCTGAAGACCAGTTAGGGCAATGAAATCTCAAAGTGTAGTCCCCATGTGTTGGCATCAGGATCACCAGGGGCTTGTTAAAAATACAAATGTCTAACTCAGAGGGTGGGGCCCAGCAAATCTGTATTTTAACAAGCCTCCAGGGTATTGTGAAGCACACCAACTTTCAAGACCACTGATTTAGAGAAGAGTTACCATGACAGTCACCCATTTGAGAGTGCATGGAAAATTCTATAGTATCTTTGAAGATGTTCCCCAAATTTATTGGTTAAATGCAGGAAAAATTGATGTAGTGAGGTACATATTCCAAATTAAGAAACTATATCGTCAAGGGGTGCCTGGGTGGCTCAGTCGGTTGGGAGGCTTCCTTCAGCTCAGGTCATGATCCCAGGGTCCTAGGATCTGGTCCTGCATCGGGCTCCCTGCTTGGCGGGGAGCCTGCTTCTCCCTCTCCCTCTGCCTGCCTCTCTGCCTACTTGTGCTCTCTATCTCTCTGTCAAATAAATAAATAAAAAATCTTAAAAAAAAAAAAAAAGAAACTATATTGTCAAACAGTTGTGACTATGGGGCATTTACCTCATGAGTTACAACCTGAAGTATGAGACCTCCGAAGACTGAGGGGTTGCACTGGATTGAATAGTACCCCAAATTCCTGTGCATCTGGAAGTCAGAATATGACCTTCTTTGGAAATAGGGTCTTTGCAAATGTAATTAAGATGAGGTCGTAGTGAATTAGGGTGGGCCCTTGTCCAGTTCCTGGTATCGCAATACTGAGGGCATGTCAAGAGACACTACAGAAGAGGTTGTGTGAAGATGAGGGCAGACTGGAGTTTTGCTTCCTCAAGCCAGGGAATACCAAGGATTGGTGGCAGACACCTTTGCTGGGAAAGAGACATGGATCGAGCCTCCAGTAGGAGCCAACCCTGCTGACCTTGACTGAGAACTTTAGGCCTCCTGAGCTATGCTAGAATAAATGTCTGTCATTTCAAGCCAACCAGTTTTTGCTCAATTGTCACGGCAGCCATGGAAAACTAATGCAGGGGACTTATTGTATGGGCTTAAATTTTATGCATATTCTTTGACTTACTCTTGGTCCATGAGCAGCTTCTTATGAATAGGCTCTGTAAAGAAGGCTGCCCGGCCCCTTCCCCCTCTCCTCCTCTGCCCATCCCCCCATCCTTTCAAAGGATCTTTGAAGAGTCTATCTTTAGTTGTGAAAGTCATGTTCTTATTTATCACTGAAGAAAAAAAAAAAACTCTCCTAGAAGAATATTAAATGTAAAACCTTTTCATTCGTGTATTTTTAGTTAGAAATTATGCCTATTATCTCCCATCCATCTGTCTTTCAGTAAAATTTTCGATTGACGTGGATTATGCTCTTTAAGCTGCTTTATACTCATTTGTTCAAATACATACCAAGCCTTTTAATTGGACCATTTTATATGCAAATAACTAATACTATTAAGTGTATCTGTGTCTCCTTCTGTTGCTGTTTAGTTGTGTCATAAATGCAGTGACCCTCCACAAACAGGGTTAATCAGAATAGTGTGCGAGTGCAGTGTGTGTGCCTGTGACGGCTGCCAGCTGTAGATCTGAGATACAGAAAGAATAGACATTTACCAAGCAGAGCTCTTTGTGTCTTAAAAACAAAACACACATAATTATGAATGATATATTTAGGGAAGTCTGCTTTAAGGAAATGGATTTGCATTCACTGTACCTTATGTGAACATGCTGTGTTTTTTTCCTCAAATGACTTAGCGAAGCATCTAGATTTTAATATACAAATATATATATTAAAGAGTCAGAAAAATTGAAAGGAATATTTAACAATAAGACAACTTTGATAAAGTAATTTAAATGACCTAAAAAATCCATCTTTTGAAAATACTTGTGAAATGTAATATTTTTAAAAGCACAAAGTGCATAAGAACACGATTTTTCCTGGGCTTTCTTCCATGTTTTGTTTCTACAGCTCTCATTTCTGAGCCTGTTAATTTTCAAGTTTCCCCTAAAACTTTTAATATCCTCAGTCAATTTATCAACATGGCTTTCTAGTATTCTCCGTTATGCTTTTGAGCTAACGGAGATCTCAGAGATATTTGTGAGATGGTTCCCTCCTCACAATAAGATCAGTTCCACATTTTAACATAACAGTAGTACTGCAATTTGAATTCCATGCTAAGGAGGTTGGAGTTTACTTTTAAAAATCAGCGTAGGTGATAAATATTTTTGTGTAAAGGAATAGTTTATGAAATGTTATGCTGAATCCGAAAGTATTCAGCAAGACTATTTAGAGAAGGAGAAGATCAATCTTTATTACATGTAGATTGATGCTATTTCTATACTAACCAGTCAAACAAACAAAAAAATCCTTTGCTTCATTCTTGCAACATATCTACTGCATACAAAGTATTAGGTGTTAGCTATAGAGAAGGAATTCAGTCCTACTTTTAAGGAGTAGTATTCTAACAGGGAAGAGGGACAGTAACCAGATAATTATAAATCAGGGTACTGTATCCATTTCCTAGGGCTACTGTTACAAATTACCATAAACTTAGTGGCTCGAAACAAGAGAAATGTATTCTCTCCTAGAAGGCTAGAAGTCTAAAATCAAATCCCTGCAGGGCCACCTCCCTCTGAAGGCTCTAGGGGTGGATCCTTCCTTGCCTCTTCCAGCTCCTGGTGGCTCCAGGCATTCCTTGGCTTGTGGCTGCATCACTCCCGTCTGCTTCCATATTCATTATGTGTCTGTCTTCTCCTCTCTTGTCTCTTAGAAGGACATATGTCATTGGATTTCAGACCCTAATCCAGGATGATCTCATCTCAAAATCTTTAACTTAATTACATCCGCAAAGACCCTTTTCCCAAATAACATTACATTCACAGGTTCTGGGTAGACATCTTTGGAAGGCCACCATTCAACTCACTACAATACCCAGAGGAAGTGACTCCATTGCAGAACAGATTTGAAGAGAGAGGGAAGATACATGTGGGTTCTCTTTTGGGCATGGATGGTGTGTCTTTTACCCTCTTAGCACAATGCCTGGCATGTAGCAAGACTGTGAAATTATTAATGAAATACACTCATGATAGTGTTCAGTAGGCAAGTAGACATACAAGTCTAGAGGTCAGGAGAAAGATCTGGGTTAGACAGAGGAATGGATAAGAGTACCAAAAGAAGCTGTGTGAGAACAGAGAAAAATAAAGCAAGGACCAAGAGATAGCCCATGACTGAGGAACCGGTTTTGGAAAAGACTGAGAAGGAATTGCTAGAAAAACAGGAGGGGAAACCAGGAGAGAGGGGTGGCATAGGAGACAACAAAGGAAAGAATCTTTAAAAAGAAGGAAAAAAAAGGTGTCAGGTGACATTAAGCTGATTAAGTAGTGTAAAGCCTGGATTTGGGAACTTTGATTTAAGCAATTTTGGAAGTTGGGATGACAGTTTTCAGTGGATTAAAAATGGCAGAAGCTTTGACATTTTTTAAAATGTCCTAAAGGACAATAAAACTAAACCAGTACATAGGCTTCCCTCCGTAACGCCCTCTATACATGTTTCAGAAAAGGGGCTGTGAAAAAATTCTGTGCACGGATACATGCCCATGACCTCTCTCCTTTGATCCCAGAGATGCAAGTTGTTATGGATCATTAGAGCCGCTGTGCTGGTGTCTTCCATTTGTTAACCTCTCTGCTCATTGCTGGACATCTTATCACATTCACAGTGGGAGAATGCAGTTTCCAAACTGTGATTCTGACTCTGATCTTCCATGTAAAAGAATGTTCTTCAGGCATCCCACTGAATCCACTATAAAACATCAGTCGAGCATACATAACAAGGACTCAGAGACCTTCCTGATGAGTAGTGAGAAATATATGCACAATAGAAGGACCCTGCAGTTTTTTTTTTTAATTTTTTTTTTTTTTTAAGATTTCATTTATTTGAGAGAGAGAGAATGAGAGACAGAGAGCATGAGAGGGGGAGGGTCAGAGGGAGAAGCAGACTCCCCGCGGAGCAGGGAGCCCGATGCGGGACTCGATCCCGGGACTCCAGGATCGTGACCTGAGCCGAAGGCAGTCGCTTAACCAACTGAGCCACCCAGGCGCCCAAGGACCCTGCAGTTTTATATGCTAGAGATTTAAAACCACCTATACTTTGATGCCAGCATCAGCTTTTTCCTTTACAATGACATCTGCTGTTAAATGAATTTAGTTTTTTTAAGTTAGTAACTGAAATACCCTGATGGCTGTAATCTTATCTGTTGGAAGGACACTGAGCAAACTCTTCCGTGGCATATGGTCAACTTTCCACAAACTTGGCCTTTTCAATTCCATTGAAAATTAAAATTATTCCATTGAAATTAAGGAATGGTTGAACATTGTGGTTTCTTTGTGTAACTTAGTGTTCCACACACATTCTTTTTTTAAAAAAGATTTATTTATTTGAGAGAATGGGTGCACATGAGTGGGGGAGGGGCAGAGGGAGAAGGAGAAGCAGGCTCCCCGCTGAGCAGGGAGCCTGACGTGGGTCTCGATCCCAGGACCCTGAGATTAGGACCTGACTTGAAGGCAGAAGCTTAACCCACTGAGCCACCCACGTGCCCCGTCCCCACACCATTCTTGAAGTAATAACAATAGAAACTATATTCTGGTTCATTTGTGTCAACTAATTAAAAACAATTTTTTTAAGGAGAGTAAGTTTGGACATTTTGGAGGTTCTTATTTTAAATGGTAACTATCATTTTGAATTATTTTCTCTACTTTATGAACAGATTATGGCAGGTATGTTCACTTCAAAAACTCAAAGTGGATTTGCCATTACTTAGCTTGACAAACAGAGCCTTAAAGTCAGGGAAAACAAAAGAACTTACTTAAAATGAACTCTGTTGACATATTTTTGGGTAGAATATATAAGAATTTGGATGTGATCCTTATGGGAATTATTTAAAATTTGGGGGGTTTTTTTGGGTTTTTTTGTTGTTTTTTTTTTAAAGATTTTTATTTATTTATTTGACAGAGAGAGAGATAGCAAGAGCAGGAACACAACCAGGGGGAGTGGGAGAGGGAGAAGCAGGCTTCCTGCCGAGCAGGGAGCCCGATCCCAGCAGGACCCTGGGATCATGACCTGAGCCGAAGGCAGACGCTTAATGACTGAGCCACCCAGGCGCCCTAAAATTTTGTTTTATAAAGATTTCATGTTAGACTTTATAAAACAGAATTAGAAAGTATATAGGTCAATAAGAAATTATTAAGTTAGAACATGTACAAAGTCTACTTATGCTATTTTATTATGCTATCCTATAATAACTGATATACACTAAAACCTATAAATTTGGGATTTATATCAACAGGTCAATAGCGAAAAATAGCCTTTATCTTAACCTTTATTATTCTATTTCAATATAAAATTCAGTTAAGACATGATTTTAAGGATTCTTCAGCAGAGCATTGAATAATCCAGCAGTATATTTTCTACTCTTTTAGAATTTATATTCACAAACTACATACATGTGTCTAATTAGAATTTAATAAGCTTTTCACCCAAGAGAGAATTCTGATCTCTGTAAAGCTTTTATCCTTGCCCTACTTATAATGTCACTATCAAGTTCTTTATTCTGCAGGTTTATTTTTTTTGAAAAGATACAATTATATGTTATTTTCCTGCATGTTATAATTATGCAGTTTTCTTTACATGAATGTTGCTTTCTGGAGAAAATGCTCTTTGAAATGTTAGGAAAGTAAAAACTATTGTTTCTATAGAAATAAGAATATTCTATATGAGCAATAGATTGCAAAGTGAGGCACCTTCAACATGAATCTGTCTTTGTTGTTCACACAGAATGAAGGGTAATTTTACCAAAATAAGGCCAAGAAAAATGAAATATGGGATTTCATAGTTTATCAGAAGTCAAACATTTTTACTGCCAATAATTCAGCACAGTGTAGCCTCAAGCCATACTCTACACTGTGGGAGGTACGTGTGTGTGTGCACACTCACACAGTGCTATGATTTGTCAAGGCAATCTGTCATTACAAATGTGAGAGAGACAGAGAATTCCTCTGGCATTTGGTTGTAAATGATGTTATTTTATAAAGAAAAGGACATTCAGGGTCTTAGGTTAAGTAACCCTTTAGTGCTTCTGTTTAGGGCTCCTCTCATTCCCCCCAAATTTCCCATGTGCCACTCATCTTCCCTTCGCCTTCAAATTTCCTTTCTTCCTTCTCTTTTGTCCTTTCATTTTCCCTACTTCTTTCTGTAATTTTAAATTTCTCCATGCATAATCATAAAGGCTTTCATTTACTATTTTCAAAGTTTTAAAGTTTATCCCCGAAACAATCACCATTTATCAAGTGCTAATTCATTACTCAATGATGTTCATAACTGTCAGTCAAGCCTCCTGACTGACCGGAGAAAACTCGTGTCACTCTTCTGAGTCCACGTCCTCTCCAGTACAGAACTTTGATCCTTCATGTTAATTCCAGCCATGAAAAGCCACGTACAATGCACCACTTTCCCTTGGAAGAGCCCGACAGGATCTGACCTCATTGAATCTAACCCACTGGGAGATTATGTCATGTTCATGAATGTACACACAAACAGTCATGTATGTAGACGTGTGTTAGTTTGTGAAGACATGAGCACAACTCAAGGGAAAGCAGAGAAGAAGCTGCACCTGTGAGAGAGGAGATGATTATTGGACTACACTCCCAAAGGAATGCTGGAGAAGGATCTGCAGCAAAAGTGAAAGATTGGTCATAGGAAAGAAAGGGAGTACTTGTCTTTGGAAACAGGAAAGGAGTGACCCAATAAAGAAAAGGGGAACCTTTCGGGTAGATGGAAAGGGAGTTAGAAGAAATCATGTTGGATGGCATCTATTTGAAGTCAAGGATGGGACTTCAGTTTTGAGAAGAATAGGAAGATACATCTGATTCAAGTGCATACCTTATTTGTCAGGGTTTTCCAGAGAAACTAAACCAATATAGGATGTGTATACATACATAGAGAGATTTTTTTAAGGAATCAGCTCACAGGATTATGGAGACTGACAAGTGCAAAATTTGCTGGGTGGGTTAGTAGGCTCGAGACTCAGGAAGAATGGATATTGCAATTCAAGTCCAAAGGTTGTCTCCTGTTCATGGAAGGTCCGTCTTTATTCTATGAAGGCCTTCAGCTGATTAGAGGAGCCTCACCCACATTCTCAAGGACAATCTGCTTTATTCAGAGTCTGCCAATTTAAATGTAAATCTTGTTCACAAAAGAAAAAAATCTTCATAGAAATATCTAAAATAACATTTGGCCAAAGATTTGGGCACTGTGGCCCAGTCAAGTTGACATATAAAATTCACCATCACACATATGTTCCCTCCTCTGCCTAACTCCATGTTCTTCAAGAATCAGTTCTCCCATCTTCTCAGAAAGCCTTCTTGTATGTTCATCCTCAGGTGGGAGTTTACATCCCCGAACTAAAGTCCCAGACCATACTTTTTTAATGCCTCCCACTGGAACCTAGTTCCTGAGCATGGGGATTTTTTTCCACTTCTGTATCTTCAGCATCTCAGATGTCACCAGCTATATCTTAAGCACTGAATAAAAGGTTGACAAATATCTTTCAGTTTTACTACATTGTGAACTCATTGAAAACAGGGACAGTCTTAAAATACATTTTATACCCAATATCTAGCACAAATTAAGGGCTCAACAAATGCTCATTGAAGGAATCAATGGATAAGTCACTTACCAAATGTTTACTGTATTTTTCCTTGTCTCTGATTACTTGGATTTTATTCCAATATTGAAAAGCATTTTTCTGGAGAATTCTGAAGAATTTACACAGACTTGCATTGCATTGCATTATACTAGCAGCTAGGATTACAGGTCAGAAACTGCTGGTGTAGGAATCAGACATCAACAATTTTTAAAGTCCTGTAGGTGATCCCAGTGGTTGGGAATCCCTGTACTACATACAGTTAAACGAGGGAAGATGTTCAGGAAGGTTAAGAATAGACGGAGCCGGGCGCCTGGGTGGCTCAGTTGGTTAAGCGACTGCCTTTGGCTCAGGTCATGATCCTGGAGTCCCGGGATCGAGTCCCGCATCGGGCTCCCTGCTCGGCAGGGAGTCTGCTTCTCCCTCTGACCCTCCCCCCTCTCATGCTCTCTCTCTAATAAATAAATAAATAAATCTTTAAAAAAAAAGGAATAGACGGAGCCTCTGTGGAAGGCAAGGCCATATGGGGACAACAGGAAAGAGGCTTTGAGCAGGCTCCGGAGGAAGAGTGAAGGACACCCACAGAGAAGAGAGGAGTACTGAAGAGAAAGTTATGGGGTGTTGCATAAACACTCTGAATACTGACCATGCACCAGGCACCATGCTAAGTGCTTTCCATGGATTGCCCCTTGCCTTAACAGCGCTGCAAGGTATACTATGTTATGTTCTTTTTCCAGATGAGGAAATTGAGGTTTATATAATTTAATTAAGTTCCCTGATACCTTCCATCAAGTGAACAGAACAGCAACATTTCAAGCCTATGATTATCTAACTGCAATGTTTATGTTCTCTCCACCTCACCGGGGGTCCTCAACCCTAACTGCACAGTGGAAGCACCCAAATTTATGCCCCACTTAAGATCTGTTATAGGAGGATCTCTGGGTAAGAGGGCAAGCACCTATATTTTATTTTAAATCCACTATGTTTTTAAAGTACTGCCACATAGAAAACCACTACCACCAACACCATAGATTCTCCTTTGTTTTGCCAACCTTCACACTGTGGGCTCAAAGGTGCTTTCATCCAGAAACAGAGACTTGACTCAATCAGTTTATAAATGGCCTGCCCCCAATTCAGATAAGGGAGCCTGAATGGTTACACATTTACCAGGTAATTCAAGATGCTCTTAATAGGTGTCCACTTTGATGTTAACAAGAGTTTTATCCCCTTGTTACTTTGAGTTAATAAAAGAATTACACCATGCCGAGTCTCTGACTTTCCACAAAGGGTCCTGCTCAGTGCCACTCTGCCTTTGTGTGTTTTATAACACAACTAATGCTTTATACATCCTACCTCATTCCAAAAATAGTTAGGTAATGCTGGGTGCCACATGCACACACACACACACACACACATACACACACGCACGCACCACAAATGAATCAGGCCATGGTAAATGTCACGAAGCAATTGTTAAGTTTAATATCAGATTTTCTTCTATTAATTTTGGGAACACCCATCTCATTTTTCTTTGTATTATAAAAGCTTACAGCTAATGTCCATGATCCCTAACTTCATGTGAAATAAAACGTATTTGTGCAAGCTCCTGAAATCATATCAAAATTCAGTCAGGTATATATGCAGAACACTAACCTGATAAATTTATTATCAATCCCAATAAGAAAGATTAGGGAGCAAAAACTATTTTTGATAATATAGAGCAGATATTTATTATAATATCAGTTTTTGATAATATAGTGCAGAAGTTCTCTACCCTGGCTTCACATTAGAATCTAGGGGGAATTTTTAAGCAAAAAGATGCTCAGAACCCACCCCCAGAGATTGACTAGACTGATAGAATTGGTCCACTTTGGCCCGGATCTTGTTATTATGAAAGCTCTCTAGGTGATTAAAATCTGCTGTTTTTCTTACCTTCCCCAGACCTTCCACTGTTGTAAAAGATGGGCATAAATGAGAATATTCTGATTCACATAATAACTCTCAATGATGATGATGATGATGATGATGATAGGAACTCTAATTGAATTTGCTATGTGCTAAACAACTTTTCCAAGTGTTTTACATATAATAACTCATTCAGTACACACAATAGCTATTTTTTTTAAAGATTTTATTTATTTATTTGAGACAGAGAGAATGAGAGAGAGAGCACATGAGAGGGGGGAGGGTCAGAGGGAGAAGCAGGCTCCCCGCCGAGCAGGGAGCCCGATGCGGGACTCGATCCAGGGACTCCAGGATCATGACCTGAGCTGAAGGCAGTCGCTTAACCAACTGAGCCACCCAGGCACCCCACAATAGCTATTTTATGAGAGAAATATTATTATCATCTTTTTGCAGGTGAAAACCAGGTATAGAGAGATTAAGTAACTCAGTGTGGGACTTGGCAGAGGTAGAATGTGAATTCAGAGTCTGCTCTAGCACCCCATACTCTTACAGCCTCAAGTGAGATTATGAAATAACTTAGAATATGTCACCCTATCTCTCCCTCTCATCAGGTTCTCTTTCCTCCTTTTTGATTTTTTTCAGGGTCTAACCTGGTGCAGATTCACCCATTATTAGGTGATAAGGAAAAGAAGATTTCTCCCCACTGATCTAACTCCCCACTGATCTAAGTCCCCACACCCATAGTATTTGCCTTGCAATAGAACAGCACCAAGTCTTCAAGATCCAAGGAATTACTGCTAGGTGTTTAATCTGTTTTGAAAAAGGAAACCTCTTTATTTCTCAAGACAAGGGAAAAATTTAGAGCTTTAGAATCAGGCAGATAATATGATCAGATATATGTACCTTTATTTATTAATCCTAATAACCTGAGTAATTTAATCTGATACTCAGTTTCTTCATCTGTTAAATGGAACTAATAATGCCTAAATGATAGCATGTCAAGGATTAGACAGAATAGCATACATAAAGTCCTCTGCACATAGTAGGCACTCTAACACACATGGGTTGCCTTCCCTTTGACCCTGTTCTCATTCCACATATACAATTAGCTTTGCACCTAGCAGCTTTTGCTCAGCTTCTACCTTTCTGCTTTCCTTTACTCCTTTAGCCTCTGTGTTGAGAAGGCTGTATGGGGCAGCCAAAGCTGTGCATGAAAGAGGTCTGCCAGGTAAAGTGGTAGCTACCTATAGAAGTTTAGGGCTCTGATTAAACATATCAGGAACAGAAATGTCTCGTAAAACCTTATAACCACCACTCCTTCACTCCCAATCCACCTAAATGCCTAAATTTCCCACCTTCAAATATCACTGAGGAACTGCTAGAAGATAGATTAGATAGATTGGGATTAGACAGATTCCAATGTATCCTTCAATGACTGTACTGTATTTTTCTTGTAATATCAACCATCACCTCAGCTCGTTCTGGATAGATTTCTTACATTTGTCTACATGTCTTACATTTGTCTAAAGAAGGCATAGGTCACCTTATTCTGTTTACACATGACTGCCTGTTGGCACTCACATGTGCCATCCCATGAATGTGCGTGATGAGAGCAGGCAAAGGACGAAGAAGGCAGATTCATTTTTTTTTAAAGATTTTATTTATTTATTTGAGAGAGAGAGAATGAGAGACAGAGAGCATGAGAGGGAGGAGGGTCAGAGGGAGAAGCAGACTCCCCGCCGAGCAGGGAGCCCGATGCGGGACTCGATCCAGGGACTCCAGGATCATGACCTGAGCCGAAGGCAGTCGCTTAACCAACTGAGCCATCCAGGCGCCCGGCAGATTCATTTTTTTAAACAAATAAATTCTTACTTGAGCACACTTCCACTATAGTCTTAAACTATAGAAAAGAAAGTTTTTGGCAAACTGAAAAAGCCTTTAAAGTTTCAAGTGTGCCCAGTTGCTCTACTGTTCAGGAAAAAATGCTTGTTTTTCTTCATGCTATGGTGGTCTGGTTAATCAATTCATACTTCTACTACTTAAAGAGTACAATAAAATGGAAGTCATTCTTGTCCGTAATTATCTGACTCTTCAAGGGGCATGGCTGGTACTTCTACGTGCCATGGAGTATTTCTTCTCTCTCTCAACTCTTTCCTCCCTGTATAGTTAACTTCCTATGAGGTTTATTTCATTTTCTTGATACAGTTCCGTTGTTGGTTTCTTGTCAAGCATTTACCCTCATTTTCAATCTTTGCATTTTCTGATTCTAAAGATGCACAATGGCTTTGAGGAGTATTAACATAATATGTAAGCTTTTATCTTCCCTAGCTAAAATGCTACATATATGATTAATTTTTTCAAAAGTTTTAAGGAAGCATTTGCTTGAGGGCATACTTGTGTCCTCAAAGCTTCCCATCTAAGTGGCCTCTAAGATCTGACCCTTTTATTATATCCAGCTCCTAGTGGCCACCATCTATGTCATCTCCAAGGGTAGTAAACAAATCTATCATCATCAACAAGCATTCAGACTCTGGATCTGACAATCCTTCTTATGTAGAGATTTTTCCAAACATACCTTTGCATTTCCACCTTTTTACCCCTCCTGTCCATTGAGTTCACTCATTCTTTCCATCCCTTCCTTTCATATGAAAGTAGATTTAAACTTTCCTAAAGATTGGAAATTTTATCAAAACTTTTCTTCAACAATATCTACAGTTATGTTTTACTCTTCTGCCATAAATTTTAAGATCATTATGGTTTAAGTCACTTGGGATTAGATAGATTCCAATGTATCCTTCAATGACTGTACTGTATTTTTCTTGTAATATCAACCATCACCTCATCTGGTTCTGGATAGATTTCTTCCCTTCACTTTTTTTCTAGCAAGTCTATTTTAATCTGAAAAAGTGAGACCTGTTCCATTTTAAAATATCTACCTTCATACTCAGCATTTCATGTACCTTTGTTTCAAACCTGGCCTCCAACAAAGAGGTGTCCAGTGCCTCATACTCATTCTTAAAATGCCAGATCCTGTCATAAATTTTAACTTTTTCTTTCATCTAGGACAGAAAATTCTGGAAAACACTCACCTCTTCAAATATGTCTTCTGCCCATTCTCTCTTTCATAGCCTTCTGGGATATTCAATTATACATACGTTAGACCATCGATATTGTGTTGCAATCACAGATTTTCTGTTCTATTTTCTTTACTCTTTTTTTTCCCTTTGTGTTTCAATTTGGATGATTTTATTGACCTGTCTTAAATTTTACTGATCCTCTCTTCTGCTGGGTTCAGTCTACTATTCAACCCACTAAATGAATCTTGTGTTTATGGTACCGTAATTTTCATTTTTATCATTTCCATTTGGTTCTCTCTCTCTTTTTTATAAAGATTTATTTATTTGAGAAAGAGAGAGAGCAGGGAAAGGGACAGAGAGAGAGCGAGACAAGCAGACTCCCTGCTGAGCGGGGAGCCTGACTAGGAGCTTGATCCCAGGAGCCTGAGACCATGACCTGAGCTGAGCTGAAATAAGAGTCAGATGCTCAACCAACTGAGCCACCCAGGCGCCCCTCCATTTAGTTCTTTCTTACTGTACCTATATCTCTGCTGAAATTCCCCAACTGTTAATGCATGCTCCCTACTTTTCCCTTTATATATTTTAACATATTTATTAGCTTTCCTTTTAATCTTTGTCTGCTAAGTTCAACATCTGGGCCATCTGTAGGTCTGCTTCTGTTGCTTGTTTTTTATTTTTATTAGGGGGGCACATTTTTCTGCTTCTTCACATGTTCTATAATTTTTTTATTGTATATCAGCCTTCACGGTTTTCATAGCAGTAAATAATATTTATTCCCAGAAAAGGGCTCATTCCTTCCTCAGTCAGTCCATTAATGTATGGAGAAGGAGGTGCAAAAGGGGATTGAAATAATCTAATATGTATACTAGATCTGAACCCAGCTTTACTATTGCTTTAGTTAAATTCAGCTCACCATTGACTTTAGATATATTGAGGGAGGAAATAGGACTTTCCCTTTAGCTAGACTGAACTTGGAAATGCTCCAGAGATGTCTTCATGCCTAGCCTAACAGCCAACACTTATGAACCACAGGAAATCTCTCCCTCTTTCACACTCCAGTCCCCAACTGTCCAGATCTAAAGACTTCTCTCTCCACCATGTTGCCCTGACCTCCAGCCATTGGAGAGCTGCTGCAGTGAATGGAATGAAGATTTTTTTGACAAAGTAGATCTTTGTCAGCTCTCCTGACCTGCCCTAGCCTGTCTCAACTACACTCAGTGAAAGCCTACAGGAAATAGTTGTCAGGCAAATACAGATACTTTCTATGGTTGGGCTGCCTCAAAATTCTAGTCTATGATACCAGCCCACTTGAAGCTGTTAAAAGTTTGTTAACAGTTGGGCTGGTTATTCTTACACTATCCTCAACTTCCCCCCAGGGGCTGAGGGTGCTCCTCTTCTCACTGTGTCCCTAGGAGTGATAAAAACTATAGAATTCTTCTATCCAAGGAAAGGTTAATCCCATTTTGGAAGTTAAATTATCCAGGTTTCTTTGGGTTTTCAACTCTTTGGTGGGTTATTTCATACCCACTGCATCCACCTCCCCACAAAAAAATCATCCTTCCACCATTCCTAAGTATTTAAGGCGCGCATACCAGAGGTAGGTCCACCTTGGAAAGACAGACCTGGAAGCAGTCTCAAGGTCTCTTGGCAGAGAAGTGCAGGGTCCAAAGCACCCAAAGCACTCTGTAGAAGGGGATCACTCATTCTTCTTCTAACTCATAGATCTGTGGGGAAAGACACAGACAGAGAAGGACTTGAACTGCAAGGACTTCTGTAGTGTGAGGCCCAGGGCAGGGCCTTCCCCCATCTCTTGGCTAGGTTTAAAGGCAGTACTGATGATAACATAGTATTTTGGAGATAGGTGGGAAAACTTCATAGAGAGAGGGCAAATGTGGAGGGCAAATAAAGGATGCTAAGGATGACCTTTGACTCTTTTCCTGGGGCCAACTCTTATAGCTGTAGAGATAATAGAATGTATATATCTCCTCTCTAAAAATAGAAGGTAGCTTCAATATTGATGGGATACTCTAAAAGAAACAGGCTACAGTATATCTTCTAGAAGGCTAATGTCTCTAGATGGCCATATTATAAGGAGCAAAACTAGTGCATAGAATGATTCAAGACAGAGCTTGCCTCAAATAACAAAATACACAAATTTGACTCATATGAGAATGACTATGACAACTCAACAGAGAAATGACATCGCTGTTAGATTTTACATTGCCTTCCAATCAAAAGCAAACACAAAATGAATGCTGATATCATTTTAAGATAATTTTCTTGTCCTGGCTGGGTTATGGTTTAATTGATAGTTTAAGCAGAACTTCAGTTACAAACAAAATTTATTTTCACTTTTTAAGATACATAGTTTTTGCATATGAAGGAATTATTTATAATTATGTATGTTCCTATATTTAATTCCACAGATATATGATGAAAGTATTATCATAAGAGACCACAACCTATGTTAGAATAAAAAGATAACTTTATTTTAATTAAATGTTATACTTCACCATTTCTGATGTAGATAATTGTATACTTTGGTGGAATTTAGTTTTCATTTTAGCAATGTATATTTCATTTAGCAATGTTGCCTCCCCCACATACACACACCAATGCGAATTTGTTAGGATCACTTCGGAGAGGTTGGAGAATTTGTTCCCTTTTTAAAGCAGTGCTAAAGAGTGAAGGCAGAGAACTGCAGTTGAAATGGTGGATGGAATACATACTTAATTTCACCCTCTCCCTCCCAAAGCCACCCTATACTGACAGTAAACAAAAAATACTAACTGGAATAAAGAAAATGGGAGAGCATAGAACAGCAGAGAGCTGTTGACATATGTTTTGGAAAATGGCAAGGGAATGGATTAAGTGGTACTTGATTTAGCTGAGCAGAGATGTGGAAACCCAGGTGCCTGCAGAGGAGAGGCCAACAAGATGCAAATGGAAACTCCCTAGAGAACCTGGGTAAGCACAAGGAGTGAAGGCAAACAGGATTGCGGAAGCTAGGGGTGAGATGTGGAGCTGAAAACAGGACTTGGTTGAGATTCTTAACAGCTGGACTCCCAAATCCCCTCTGCAACTTGTGCAGCCTGGCAACTACCCTTCCTCCACCCCTGCAGGAGACAGGAGGTGGAGTGCCTTATTCTCTGGAGTGACTTAACTAGAGAGGCTATAAAGCCAGCAATCTTGGAAAGAGTGGCAGGTGGGGGTCAGGTGTAATACTAAAATCTGTTAGATTAAGTCGAAATCTGCATGGTCAATAGTAATAAACTTACCTCCCTTTCAAACCTTCTTACCTAGCTTTGCTCCAGGACGCTCACAACCGGGCTTGTCCCTCCCAGATAGCACACTGGAAGAGGGGGCTTCTCTGGAAGATCTGACTACCTAGGTGGGGAGAAATCTAGTTACCCTTGAGCATGTTTCATTAAAGGCTCAACTTTGTCTAATCCCCTTACATTAACATCCTAATGCCCATAATACATTGTGTAAGCAGATAACTAGGGAATACCAGATATGGTGGAAGGTTTCTAACATAAAAGAGACCAAAGCAAACAAACAAGAAATTGAAGGAAACAAAGACTACAGGGAAGAAATGAAAGCTTAAAGAATGCATATTCTCATGGATATTAGAAAAGAAATTGTGTCCATGAACCAAAACATGGTGTTTTTAAAAAGGAATGATGAGAGACAAATAGAATTCTTAGAAATTAAACATGTTAGCAGAAATAGAATATTCAGCAAAAGAGAGATGTGGTATTATTCCAAAGAGGAGGTGACAGTAAGAGTAGTGGAAGAGAACAAATAGTAAAATTAGAGACTCCGTTTAAGGGGTCCAACATCCCACTAAAAGGAGTTTAGTTTCAGAATAAAATAACAGAGGAAATAGAATTCAGAAATCACTTAAGAAATATAATAAAATTTCCCCAGAATTGGAAGATATGAGTAAAATCCCTCGAGTTGCAAACACAATCAGTTGGGGCTGGGAGGGGAGGCCCACACCAAAGTTTACTGTCATGAGATATTAGAACACCAGGGATAAAGAAGAAGTAATAGGGGTGTGGCTGGCACAGTCAGTTAAGCGACCAACTCTAGGTTTCAGCTCAGGTCATGATTTCAGGATAGAGATTGAGTTCTCCTGTGTCAGCCTCCATGCTCAGCTTGGAGTCGGCTTGAGATTCTCTCTCCTGCTCCTTCTGCCCCTCCTTGCTCATTCTCTTTCTCTCTCTCTCTCTAAATAAATAAATCAATCTTAAAAAAAGAAGAAGAAATAATAAATGGATCAGGAACAGAATGACCTCTTGAAAACTAAAAGACAATGAAGAAATTCCTTGAAATTTCTGGAGGAAATGTATTTCTAAACAATGAATTCTGTATCTAGTCAGATTAGCAATAAGTGGAAGAAAAGAATAAAGATATTTTCAAGCATTCAAGTTCTCCAAAAATTTATTTGCCCTAAGTGTCTTTCTCAGGAAGCTACAAGGGGCAGTCCCAGGATGACAGCTCAGGAGTGCTGTTGCCACAGTAAGGACCTCAGGGTGGGGCTGGGGGCCTGAAAAATATAGTTGACATAATTGTGTATATGAAGAGGAATGTTACATATTTAATGAGGAGTTTGAAAAAAATGTAATGATGGGCAAATAAAAGTTAAGCACACAAAAATATGACACAACTACCAATGTCAGAGAAAAAACAACTGAGTAAAGGAAAGGAAATGGAGTCATAAATCCCATGTGGTTTACATGTGAACAATATATGCATAGCCAAGGTAATGTAAACACTGATTAGTGCTTCACCTAGAATTGTTTTGTATCTAAATTGGGAGGATTAAGGAAAGGAAAGTGTGTGTGTGTGTGTGTGTGTGTGTGTGTAAATGAGAAAGAGGGAGGCAGGGAGGGAGAGAGATATTAAAAGCACACCTGCTGGAGGAAGTGGTATTAAGGAGGGCACATTCTACATGGAGCACTGGGTGTTATACACAAACAATGAATCATGGAACACTACATCAAAAACTAATGATGTAATATATGGTGATTAACATAACATAATAATAGAAAAAAATTTTAAAAAAAGAACTAAAGATAAGGATTTAGTAGGAGACCAATAGATAATATCAACATTGGAAAAATTTTAAAAAGCGTATGAGAGTATCGAGTATCATTTAGGAACATGGAGTGATTGTCATAATTAACAGTTAAGAGTTGAAAGTGGTTGCCTCTGGGATTTACAGATGGGAAGGGGTAAGGATGGGATGGGACATTCTTTTAAGCTCTATCAATCTACATGGCTTTTAAAAATATGTGCACGAATTTTTTTAAATATATGAAAGTTACATTTAAAAAACTGAATGCGATAAGTACTAGAGTTCAGTGGTTTTCAAACTGTGCTTCCCAGGTTCATGGATGTTTCCGCAGGGACTGCTTTATAGAAGAGGGAGCTGGGTCAGCCTCCCACATGAGTCTCTGCTAAAGGAGCACTCTGCCTTGTCATTGTTAAGTTTCCCGTGAACTAATTCCTTTGAACAAAGGGTTCCATAGAAAACACCACCAACAACAACAAACAAGTTTGAAAAGCACTGATTAGCCATGTGCATATCTGGAGAAAAAACTGCTCCCAGACAAATAAGCTGAATATAATAACTATCAGACTTGATCCAGTCTCCCTATCCCTTGTCATTTCCTTTTACTGCACAAAACAGAATTGTCCCATTTCTAACTCTTGATAAATCTCAAGAAGCTTGGAGTAGAACCAGTTTGTTAGTGTTTCAAATATGGGCCAGACTTATGATTATGAAATTTTGCATAGGTTTGAAATGATGATATTAAGTACATGCTTGTTTCGCTCCCAAACCAAATTGTACCCTCACTTCCTTAGAGGCATCAAGTATGACATACATTGCCAGAGTTCAAATAAGTGGTACATAGGGGTATCTTTCTAGCCCAAGGATGACTTTGGACATTCTAGTTTTGTCTAGGGAAGGATATGTTTATGATTGCACTCTAAGGGCTCCTGGTTGGCTCAGTTGGTTAAGCATCTGCCTTCAGCTCAGGTCATGATCCCAGGGTCATGGGATCGAGTCCCATGTCGGGCTCTCTGCTCAGTGGGGAATCTGTTTCTCCCTCTCACTTTCCCTCGTGCTCTCCCTCTCTCTCTCTTTCAAATAAATAAATAAAATAGTTTTTAAAAAAATATAGAAGATCAAAGTGCATTTAAAAAAAAATGATTGCACTCTAATCAGGGTTGATTCTGGTCCCACAAAAGAAAAATACCTCTACCCTAGCTTAAAGAAAAAGATACAAATAAAATCTTTATTTTTTTGACAGTTTAATTTTATTTTATTATGTTATGTTAATCACCATATATTACATCATTAGTTTTTGATGTAGTGTTCCATGATTCATTGTTTGCATATAACACCCAGCTCTCCATTCAATATGGGCCCTCTTTAATACCATCACCAGGCTAACCCATCCCCCCACCCCCATCCCTCTAGAACCCTCAGTTTGTTTCTCAGAGTCCATCATCTCTCGTGGTTCGTCTCCCCCTCCGATTTTCCCCTCTTCAATAAAATCTTTATTTTTAACACAGAAGATAATCTTTTGTAAACATGGAGTATTGGTTGTTTCCTGAGCTATCGAGCCTCTCAAAACAAAACGTCCTTATCTTGGTAAATTTAAAAAATCATATGCTGAAACAGACACTACTAAGAAAGCTATTCCCTCAGTCAACCAATGTCTATCTCTCCCCCTCCCCACCCCATATACACGGTGTGAAGTGTTGTACCTCATCTGTGGACTTCCATTATTCCTCAATCTAACATAACTAAAAGTATCTTTGAAAAATAACTATGCATAATTTTATATAAGGAAAACATATAATACAGATTTATTCATTTTATATATCTTATATATTCTACATATTTTACATGCATATCTCATGTGAGGTTGGTAACAACTCTGAAATATGTATTATTATTCTCATTGTAAAGATGAGGACATAGTAGCCCTTGGAGTTTGACCTGTCCCAGGTTGCATGGCTGCCAGGGGTAAAGGCAAAAGAAATCCATGTTTTTGGAGTATCTGTCTACTTGGGCCAAACACCTCTTAATAAAAAGTCTTATCTTTGTCAAAAGCATACATACAACATAAACAATTCCAGATTACATATATAGAATGATCAACTCACCCTGGTTTGCTGGGGATTTTCCTGGTTTTAGCACTGAAAATCCTGCATACTAGGAAATCTCTCAGTTCCAGTAAAATTGGGATGGTTTGTCACTTTACATATAGAGCTCATCTCAGGAGACTGTAATAGATACCCATCCTGGGAACAGAGAGAGATACAGGAAACGAAATGCAAGTGGAGGAAACTGATCAAGAAAGTTTATTTAGAAAAGGGTGAAGATGATTTCTTACCCATTCCAAAGAAAACAATTTTAGCAACCACAATAACACAACAAAACAATTAGCATTGACTTAGACATGTGGTGTCCTTTCCCCCCAAAAAACATTTAAAGCAAATTTTGTGTCCTAAAAAAAAAAAAAAAAAAAGTTTATATAACCAAATATATCTGTAGATTTAAGATCCATGTCCATGTCATGAAGTGTCCAAAAGACACACAAATTTCACACTACCAGATCTTGAAAAGTAAAGACCTAAATTAGGTGTTTCATGAGAAGAAATCACAAAATACACAGCCAGATGTCCTAAGGCCAGACATCCTAAACCTCCCCTCTAAACTTTGCTCTCCTCCGTCTACTTCATCAAAGTAGCTGCTCCCTAGTCCAGCTTACAGCCTGGCACCTGCTTCTAGTGCACCAGTTTCTATTCCCTGCTCGCTTCCTTTGTTCTCACTGGTTCCTTTAAGATCACTCTTTTCCTTGGATATTTTCCCCCCATACCCTCTTAAAATTAACATAAGCCCCCTTCAGCTTCATCTGTGTCTCTTTCTACATTGAAGAGCCTCCTCATTCCCCTTCCATTCCCCCTCCAAACAATCCACCTGCCATTCCACAGACCCAGAGAAGAGAAATAGAGATGCCTCTTCAAAGGCCAGAAGGAGAATGAGAATGAGGAAAAGCTGCAGTTATTCTAGTTTGAATAGTGTGTGTGTGTGTGTGTGTACCCAAAAATCATTTCTATAGGATTCCTGCTAGTCTTTACCTTTCCTTCTAATGCCTACAGAAGTTCTAACATAGTAGAAAATCATGGTGCATGTACATTTATACGCCATGATTTTTAACCTAAGCGTTAGCCCATGTCTTTCTGTTGTCATCAGAAGTATTATTGTTCCCAGTTACTCTACCAAATAGGATGCTATCATTAGTATAGTTATACATATGGCCCTTTCCATAATTAGGGCTATTTTCATACCATATGTATTCAAAATGAGTGCCCATTTCATCCAATTTTTAAATTGAATGGCATTTAATTACATTATACATAACATGCTTATGTTTTGAATCCCTTCCATATCTGTTGCTAGAGCCTCCATTTTTTGATGTTTTTTAACGTATAGCTTCCTATTTTTTCCTGGGCAGTGTCTATTTTAATTGCTTTCAAAGAACTACAGTTTGGATTTATTAATTGTTCCTTGTGGGGGGGAACTATTCATCACTGCCCCCCCCCCCAAAATGTATTTTTGTATAGTGTCTTAGTCCATTCAGGCTGCTATAACAATATACCATTGACTGGGTGACTTATAAATAACAGGAACTTATTTCTGACAGTCTGAAAGCTGGAAGTCCAATATCAAGACACTAACAAATTCAGTAGGTGAGGGCCTACTTCCCGGTTCACAGAGGGCCACCTTTTTGCTGTGTTCTCACGTGGTATAAGGGACAAAGGAGCTCTCTGGAGGTCTCGCTTGAAGGGCACTAATCCCATAAATGAGGGCACCACCCTCAGGACCTAATCAACTTCCAAAGGCCCCACTTACTAACGCCATCACATCGCAGATTATGTTTCAATATATGGATTTGGGGGGGGGACACAAATATTCAACATTTAGCAAGTAGTATATACATATTTTTAAATATATTATATGTGAAAGACCAAAAAAATCATCTGCAAAACCATCCTCCTGAGAATATTACCTATGCTAGTCTCTTAGGGATGTCAGCAAGGAAAAAATAACAGGGACCACTTGATTTTCAATGCCCAGATTTTTCATACACATGGATGTCTTACAGATCAACCATAAGATCTGAGTTTGAACACCTTACTCACCCCTGTATGGAGCCTGCTACCAGCATTTGCCATCCACAGAACTGTGCTAATACAGATTATTTCTGGAGAATGGAGGACAGATTAACTGCTTGTTCATGATAAATCAAGGGTATTTGATTTGCCTGTTACATGCCCAGTTTTCTTTGGAAACAAGCCCTGGAAGCTATTTTTCTGATCAAATCCTAACTCTCGTGTTAGTGCTTATGAAAGAGAAAAATAACATTTACTCATGATAAAGACTGAATTCTAACAATTATAAATCTTATCAATTACCTTGTGAAGGTTAGGGGGAAAAGAAAAGAAGAAAAAAATTTCCCATTGTGCTCACTCAACCTTGAGGTTGGACTAATGCAGACTGTTCTAGAATTCCCATGATTGCCACAGATGAAAACATAAGGGGAGATAAAGTTGGTAACCCAAGGAGATATCTGATTGATAAATGTTACACTATAAGGAATGGCTAGTAACAATTCAAAAAGAAAATGATTACAATTCACTAGCTAATATGAAATATTAGAAGGACCTAACATTTCCTTTTTTCCTCTATTTTTCTTAGAAGCCAGCAAGCTCAACAGGAATGATCTTAGCAGTATTTTCCATTTGGGTATTTAGAACTAATCGCTCGCACAGACACAAAATTTATGATTTTTTTTTCTTCAGTAAAGGGACTCAGTACCTAATATAACTTCCATATAATCTTTTGGTTAATGGCTTGAAAAGAGATAATTTTTTCCCCAAACCATTAAGATAGATATACAGTGAGCCAATATATAACAATTTTCCATAAGTTAAAATATATACTTTTACATAAACAGTTCTTCAGTTTCAAAAAATATTTCTTGAGCATCAGTTACATGCTAGTGTTCACTCAGAGGTACAACATAAGTGGATAGCGTGGCTGAATGTGAACCAGATGGCCTACCGCCGACCCCGTCCTCTTGTCCTAGTTCACGTGTGTTTTGACACCATCCATTAGCCTTGGGGAGGATTGTTTTGATAGAGGGAAGAAGACACACAGGCACAGGGACATGTGCTCTCTGGTGAGTGATTATTCTTTTCTCTTTATTTATGAAGTAATCTGGATATGCCTATCTATCAGCATTGCACATAGCTTGAATGTCCCTAAGACAATCAATTTTGGGAACAAGAATAAGGAAAGTTTCTTCCTCCTCTACCAACTTCTTTGAATTTTTTTTTAAAGGACATCTAGTAACGGGTTAAGGAGTGAGCAAGCTGGTAGGATGCCAATCTACATTGGGCATCAGAATATCACCAAAGTAAATTAGTAACATAATGCCAGTTAATCAAGTGTTCCCTCGTGGTTCCCTAACATGGTCTTTTTCAGATGTGGTATAAGACCACCTGGAAGAGAAAATGTAAAACCAACCACAAACAAACAAAGTGAAAGCCTTTTTGGAGTCAACCTTTTGCTGCTGAATATTTCTGAGATGTGTGTGCAAGTTGCAGGGAGCAGCTGCGACCACACCACTACCCTGAGCCCAGCCAGCTGACAGTTGCCCAGAGTTGGCAGCCACAGCCAGATGAAATTTGGAAAGCCAAAATGCCTGGGGTTGTGGTTTGTCTGATTGCTGAAATGATAAACACTTTCTCGGGCCTTTCAAGAAGTTGTCTGGTCCATAAAATGGCATACAATAAATTCACTCTTTTAAACATGGAGAGGTAAGTTATTTGCAACAGCAAAACTTTTGGCCCCAGTGGCCACTAAGTAAATATTAAACACAACTTTATTAGTAGTGATTTGAAGGGACTATATGTTATTAATCCTTGTCCGACCATGTTTGAGGAAACGTATCTTTTTCTCATTTCCATTCACTCCGTTTTTGTTTGTTCACACATGTGTGTATGTATGTTTGTATGTGTGTGTATGTGTGTGTGTTGTGTGTGTATGTGTGTGTGTGCCTGTGTGTGTGTGTGTGCGCATGTGTAATCCTCACCAGTTTGCAAGACAGTCCTGGAAAAGAAGACTTGACAGGGAGATAGAAGTGTTTTTTGCACCCTCTTCTCCTGCTGTCTGCAATATAAAATATAGGATAATTGAAATCAGTTTTTCCACAATTCTTATGAACTTCTCTCACAGAAAAGCCATGGAATTGAACAGCTGCGCTCCAGAATACTGTCAAGCAGGCAGCATGACTGTTTCTTCCCACAGTGGGGTCCCAGCTCATTGACTAATAAGGAAATTCAACTTTTAACACAAGATTTGCCATTTCACTTTTTTACTGCACGCATAGCCATTTTGGGTAAAATTATATGTGAATATTAAAACTTAAATGCTGTGTGACATCAAAGATATCTGTAATGCCCCCAAATATTCACTCCATTCTTCTCAAAGTTAAGAAAAAAAGTCCAGGAAACTTACTTGTTCATATTATGTGTACCTGGGGAAGTTTTTCATGCAGAGCAACAGAACAAAACTTGAGCTGCCTTGCTTTCTGCTTCCAGGAATGCCAATCAGAGAACATTCTTTTTCAGACAGCCAAGTTTGGAAGTCAGTTGGTTTCTGGCAGTAAGAAGGGGGGAGGGGACGGCAGGAGGAAAAGCACAGTGAGTCCTCAGGCTGAGCTGAAGTTTCCAAGTGTTTCCGTAATAGCCATCAATGAAAGCATCTCCTTTTACCCACACGGAGACAGGTAAAAAGACAGCTGAGTAAATGGGCATTAGATGTAGCAGCAGCGGAAGCTCAGTCAGAGGAAGGAGGCGGGTGGAGGGAGGGCGTTTGAAAGCCTGCCATTGGTGAGCTTACCAAAGGCATCTGCCAGTGGGACTTCAATGGAATGTGAAACCAAATCATTTTCAAGTTAAAGATAGACACAGTATACACCAGGATCTAGAAGCTGGATTTTAAACTCCTATCGCTCCCTAGAATTTGAGAGAGTTCTGTTATGATCTCTGTAGTAATTAACAATTTGGCCAAAGTTGGTTTTTCAAGTGACTGTGCTAAGAATTCATGTATGGTCTGGATGTCCTGGAATGAAAAGGATTTGGGAGCTCCTGGTGTACATACTCTAGGGTAAGTGAAAAGATTGGCTTTAAGGCACATCGCTTCTCTGGGAAGGTTAACGTTGAATTTTTCTTTGTATTTCTGTAAATGAAAAAGTGATCATGAAGATTTTCCAGTACTATAACTTTCTTACCTTTCTTGAGATATTTGGCATTTTACAAGTTATGCAGCAGAAAGAGAGTGTTTCAGCTTAGTTTTGAAATTTACTTTGCATGTCTGTCACTTCAGTTTTGCTTTATTAGCCTTACTTACATTTTCCTCCCTTAATTCCTTAAACACGCTGCCGTTATTGAATTACAATGTCAGTGGTTCTATGTCACTACCCCCACTGAATGTCACTGGGTTTACGATGCCATTGGTTGCAACTGTCTTATTGTGAGGTGGAGGGATTTCCTTGCATGGCACAGTGACCCTTCCTAATTTAAAAAATGAAAAAGGAAAATAAATAAAAGAAAGGAAAAAGAGGTGGTCTAAAGGTGGGACGAAGTGTATAAGGAGCCTTTATAAGATAATCTGTTTTTTATTAAATGAGAAAAAAAATAGGCAGTTTTCCATTGAAGAGAACAATTTATTAATAGAAGTTATTTTTTGATGTCGCCTCATTAATTCCAAGCAGGTTCTCTTCCTCCAAAAAGCTGATATTTGCTAAGTGAATGGAGGCGTTCTGTTTATGTGAAGCTTGAGAGTAGAGGAGGGAGAGTTGTCTTATTTGCTATTACCATGCTGTGTTTTAAGGATTTCAAACTTTTTTCTTTAAAAGAAAGAATGACAAACTTCAGTTCTCTTCATGTTTTGACCATGTATAGGTTTTGTTTCTTATTTTGTCGAATGACCTCTCAGCTCTGCTCTTAGAGACAGCTTTCCCAAACTTGCACAGCATTCCTTCTGAGTAAATACTGTCCATAATAGTCACAGAGGACATGGTGTGAATTGGAAATTCTACTTTATATGGGGAAAATAAATCTGCTGACGTTCTTATTACAGCGTGGGGCTGAACAGTTGTTAAATGGAACTGGCTGGGTTTTGCTCTGTCAAATAGACCAGATTCTAATGAACTAAGTCGGCTACACGAAGTACAAACAATGAATGACTTAACACGGATCTTTCAGTTTTGATAAGAATAAATAATACGCTGCGTTATGCTTCTAAAATGAAAAATGAGCATTATATGGAGAGAGTCACTTGATTTTACAACTACCGAATGATCTAGCAAGACCAAAACCAAATGTGAAGTTGGCAGGGCTCAGTTTTGACGTCCCCATCCTCCTTTCTCTGCCCCCTTTACCTCTCCCCTTCCAGTCCTCCTTATCCTTCCGGACCCCTGAGGAATATCACTGCTCAATACCCTTTTTTTCTTGCAGTCAAGACCTATCTTCCAGAAAGTTGCAGTGAATTTTCACTTCATTTCTCTACAAGCGGATGGTACCTTTGTAAATTTTCCCCAGTGACATTGTCTCCTGTTCCCCTTGCTTCACCCAGCTGAGTCCTGATCTGTTGATAGTAGGAGTGAGCCTGGCAGAAATCGTAGGTGTTTCCAAGAAATTTGTGAGTGCAAGCGTGTGTGCGCTCACCATATACATGTGAACACACACAAACACACTTCCAGGTGACTTTTACTCAAATGATATATTTCTGATTGAATTATACATATAAATAAAATTATATCAGGCTTTTCAGTATGGGGTTTTGTTTTTGTTTTCAGTGTGTCACAAGAAAACCAAAAAAGAGCACAAAATTTTAAATTCTAAAATGTAAGAATTTTAAACCATGAGGTCAAATAGTGTTGACAAGGAGGACGAGTATTTCTCTACTGCTGTTGTGTCACTCATAGTTTCTAGTCCCCTGCTGAAATTTGTCAATCTTGGGCTTTATTTCGTTGAATATAGTACACGTAGTTTTATAATATATGTCTGCTAATTCTAATATCTCAAGCATTACTGGATTTGACTGCCAGTTTTACTCATGGTGTCTTATTTTCTTGGTTGCTTAGATATCTTTGACTATCTGTTGGAAATGTATTTTAAAAATCACTTGTAAGAATAAATTGAGACCTAGTGGGGATGATGTTTTCCTCCAGAGGGGACTTTGGTTTGCTTCTGGCAGGCACCTGTGGGCAATATCAGACCAGAATTTTCTTTGTCAAAGTGCAACACCCAAGTTTCCTGAATGACCCCTGTGTAAGAAACAAGGCTGCAAATCTGTGTGAGGAATCATTTTGGGGGGGTTCACTCCTACCCTGAAGGAAGATATGGCCTTTTGAGATTCCCGAGTTAAAGTTGTGTTAGTTTATTCATGCCCTCATCTGAGGACCGTGGGCTTTGACATTCCCACAAAACCCATAAGGCTACCCAAAGTGCAGCTGGTTTCACAGATTTTTGTTCCCAATACTCATATGCCCAAAGGCCCAAGCTTTCAAAGATAAGCTGCCTCTCTTGAGTTCTGGTCTTCCAAATTTCTGTGTGTCAAAACCTCACCCTATTATTAGCTCTTTGCTGTTTCAATATTTTAAATATCTTTAGTTAGTGAGAGTGTCAGTCCAGATTATTTCATTACTGTTACCAGAAAAGCAAATTCACCCTACTACTTGTATAGTCATTTTTTTAATATACTCGTGCTAAAGAAGGTGTTAGGCAGTCTGCTAACATCATTGATGATTTGGGGTACTTTTTCTGATTTTTAGTTTGAGTTGTGGCCTTTTGGAGAAATTTGCAAATGCATGGAGGATTCATGTTTCCCAACCTTGTTTGAGCTGTCAACAATACTTAACAGTCCTTTTATTTGTCCCTAGCTGGCCCCTTTCCTTAGTCATCTCTTCAGTCTCTCTAATCCACCCCACCACCATCACTGACAGCTGTTGACCTTGACTCCTCTCACTTTCTCTTGGCCTTTATCCAAGTATCTCCACATTTTAAAAATTACCTTAAATATATTCCTTCCTTTCCATTCTCCTTGCAACTGCTCTATTTCAGTTCTTCATCATCTCACTTGGGTATTACTATGGTCTCCCAGTTGTTCTGCTGCCTCTAGGGTCTACTCCCCAACACATCTCCCACCCTGGGACCAACACACCTATCTTCTCAAAATCATAGACATGAATGGATTGCCCCTTTACTTAAAAATCTAGTAGCTCACCATTCTCTTCAAAATAAATTCCTTAGTATGTCTTAAAGGCCTTATCACAAAGCTTCAACCTATTTGTCTAACACCCTCTCCACTACTTCACTGGTTATCACCAATACTTTATTTGCACATAATTTCTGCCTCCAGAATATTCCATACACTATTATATCTCTGTGCTAGTCTATCTACCTGCCCCACCCCCACCCCAAATACCCATTGTTCATCTCCTTTGTGGATAAATCCTACTTCTTCAAGGTTGACCTCGTAAGTCACCTTCCCTGAATTTTCTTTACTTACATAGTTCGCCCACTATTCTGGGAACCTCTGATGGCAGGGACTGTGTCTTGCTCATTTTTGTATTCTCAGTAACTGACACGTAGAAACCAGTCAATTTAAGTTTAAGGAAATGAACAGACAACTATTATGAGGAAGTTTTTTCACAACAATTCCTTATTCACTTTATTCTTTTTCATTCTAAACATCATTATTCTTTTGAACTTAGACTCTTTTTCTGGAATCGTGATCATTAAGTCTCCTCTATGTCAAGTAGAGTCAGTTAAAAATGCATGTGTTTGTTTGGTTATTGCTATTTTGTGGGGAGGAGGCCATCTATTTCCATTTTTGGCAAATGAGACTCTATAACATCATTGTGATGAAGAGAAAGATCATAGGAAGTTTAAGTATAAATTACCTGTATATTGTCAGAGAGATTCACAATAACACGGAAAGTCACAGAGTTGGAAAACTGACATGTTTCAACAAATCTAGCCCACACTGCTGGGTAACACAATGGAAAAAGTCAACCTGACACAACTAGATCAAAATAATCTCACTGCACACAGCCTGAATCTGAACCATCGGAAAACACTGGATTGTTTTTCAGATCACAGTGTGGTGCTAGAAGGAAAGCAGTTGATTGCTTATGTGATATGACATTGTGACCCTAAATTTAAAGGTGGCTGAAAATTTTCGTTTGAAAACTTTAAGGATTTAAATGTTAATCTCATTTGGCTATGCTGAATTTAAACAATAACAACAACACTGCATTTAATTATTACAAATTGAATATAGTTGGTGGGAACCAGAAAGAGAGGAAATACAGCTTATTAATCTCAGGATGTTTAACTAATTTCATATTCCTCAGATCATTTGTAAATTTGTCACACATTTATTATATGCTTTTGACATGCCAACACCTGAGATTTAGAAAAATAAGAAACTTGGTTGATATTTTTTCTTATACAGGGCTTTCCTACCTCCACAAAGGAAAAAGCCCTAAAATGGATGGAGTCAGAAAATGTTTTACAAATAAATAAATAAATAAATAAATATTATTTAAATAAAAATCTTTGAATCTAATCAAATGTTCAAAGTCAGTATCTAGATGAGAACCCAGATTTCTCTATAACAAAATATGAAAATATAATATTTTCTTTTTTGCCTCATCAGTAAAAAAACAAATTAAGACTAGCTCTTGAAAATTGGTTGATTTTAAATCACAGCTTTCAAGTAACTGAGCTAATTTGTTTTATTAATTCAATAAATCTCTATCAAGCTCCTAACTTGTGACTTAACTGTGCTGGATTAAGAAATTATTCATCTAGTCCCCTTCACTGGACACTGACCCTGGAGTATATCATGTTAAAACAGTGGATGTAATTAACAAATTCCTTTATACTATTTTCTAATTTATATTCTTAATTTATTTGTGCTAATCTCCATACTTGTTAAAAAGTCACTTTGCCTTTCTTCAACAATTAGTATTTTCCTTTCAGAATGCTAAGTTTGAGGAGTCTTGGGGTTATCTTAATTTTTTTTAAATGTATTATTTAGCAGATGTTCTCTTACAGAATCATTTAAAGAGACCTAAACAAATTATTTAAAAAAAAAAAGTTATGAGGAACATGTCTTTTTATCGCATAGGAGACTGTGTTGTATCTTAATATAAAGTGTAAGTACATTTATTTGCATAAATAAAGTTGGACTTTGCGTTCTTGCAAGATGAATATGGTGTGAAGATGACTCAGGGACAGCCCGAATCACAAAAGCTTTGTAAAGCTTCGTGTATTCTAAAGAGGGCAATAGCTATTTTTACTATTTTTCTTTTTTAGTCTCATTTTACTGTTTGTACCTCATTCCTATGTAATGTAGTAGCACATAGGTTTATGAGTGCCGAAAGGATGAATTCACTGAGTTAATCATAGTTCAAGAACACAGATGCTAATTGTATTAAGAGATGGAGATTAATTTTGAATGAAATCTATCTTCTAATAAATATGAACTTCCTAGTCCTAGACTGTTCATTGCCACTCATTTGTAGAAACATATTTACTCATGAAAAGATGTTGTTTTTAACACTTCAGATAAGTGTAACAATTCTCTTCTAAACAGCATCCAATGTTTTATACTATTTGGTAGGTAAGAGACATATGTTATTTTCTTTTATATACAATAAAACTAAGATGCAGACATAGGAAGTGCTCCAGATATACTACGTGTAGTTTCCTGAGGTAACAAACAACCCCTAAATCTCAGTGGCTTATAAAACCCAAGGTTTCCTTCCCACTCATGCAAATTATCTACTGAGGGTTGGCTGCCGGCCCTTCTCCAACATTGTAACTTTCACCTGGAAGTGACCTGTGTTCCTTGGCCAAAGCATGCCATGTGGTCACACTTAACTTCAGTTGGGTGAGGAATACAATCCTGCCACATGCCTGAAAAGAGAAAAGAGCTGGAATTTTTATGAAGACCTCTAATAAATTCCATACTAATGGATTCTAGGCAGTCCCAAACCCCCAGAAGAACAAAGATCTAGACTCAAGTCTTAGGCAGTATTCCCTCCTTATCCTCGGTTTAGCTTTCCTCGATTTTAATTACCCCGTGGTCAACCGGGATTGGGGAGCAGATGATCCTCCTTCTGACCAGTGGTCAGAAGGTCAGTCAGTCATAGCCTGTCGCTGTGTCTCAAACCTGTGTCGCTCACCTCACTTCATCTCCTCATGCAGGCATTTTATTGTCCCAAATCATCACAAGAAGAAGCATGAGTACAGTACAATAAGAGATAGTTTGAGAGAGAGAGAGACTAAATTTACATAACTTATTATCATACATTGTTATAATTGTTCTATTTTATTATTTTTTTAAGATTTATTTTATTTTAGAGAGAGAGAGAATGAGTGGGAGAGGGAGAGGGAGAGACTCTTAAGCAGACAGTGTGGGGCTCAATCCCATGACTCTAAGATCAGGACCTGAGCCAAAACCAGGCATACCTGTTCTATTTTATTATTAGTTATTGTTGTTAATCTCTTACTGTGACTACTTTATAAACTGAACTTTATCGTAGTTGTGTATGTATAGGAAAAAACATAGTAGATCGAGGGTTCAGTACTGTCTATGGTTTCAGCCATCCAGTAAGGATCTTAGACTGTGTTCCCGTGGATGATGGGGGACTACTGTATACCTGTGAACAGGTGCCTTTGCAATTTGTAGGCAATGACCTGTAATCTGATGCTAGCATTTTTTCTCTTCTTTCTCTTTTTTTCGTCCTTTCATGCTCATCCCCACTAAGGCGTTTGGCTCCCTAAATCTTTGCTCTTTCCTGAGTGCCTGTGACCTTTCCTGCCACTGCTTTTCCAATTCTTGGGAAATCTCTCAAGAAGTACTATCCATGAATAGCCTTGGGAAGAGAAAAGTGCCTCTGATAGGGCAATTTCTATAGATTGTAGAGAGCAAAAGTATAACGTTACTTCTACACTTTCCCATCTCAAGAACTGATCATGTGTAGCAAAAGAAAAAAATGGAGAAAAAAGCAGTGGAGTATAATCCATTATAGCCCCAACCCCCAGTATTTACAAGGGCAAAATAAAAAGACTAGGGTTAAAGAAAATGCCCCCAGAAGAATGGTGATATATATATTACATATTAGAAATGCATCGTTTTGAGTAGGATTTACACCACTCTAATACTCTTTTTTGTTTTGTGTTTAATTTTAAACACAAACAAGGCAAAACTGAAGAATTTGAAGATTAATGAGATGCTTGAAAATTGGAAAATTATTAAGCCAATGTTTTAAGGCCTTTGGATTTTTATTTAAATCAGCAAATCCAATTTATGTTCTTGGAAGCAGCAATTCAAGGAAATGCTATATGCCAAAGGAAAAAAAAAGATGAGTATCCTGGGTCAAATGAAGTTGGAAAATGCTGTATACCATATCTCTCTCGGAGATTTAGGTGATCCTCAGCATTAGGGGGTTCTTAAAGTCCAGTTTTTTTCAAACCAGTGTTTCTCAAGCTAACTTGTATATATATATATATATATACACATATATATATATATATACACACACATATATATATACATATATATACACACATATATATATACATATATAAAACATATAATTTGATTATAAACACAATATGCATCAACATATATCAATATTTATATATATTTCTCATATTTTAATATACTTTTTAATACACATTTTAACATACTTTATAAATTCTTGTTTAAATCACCCCTTGTTCATTGTATTAATAATTAAAAGTGATAATGTGGCAGCTCATGTAATATTTTGAGAACATAAAGCTGAGAATTTTAAAGGACTTTAAAATATCTTGACTCTTGGGTACTTTGTATTCTCCTGATAAATGGCAATGATTTTAAGCACCAACAGAAATTAAATTTTAAACTGGTATGGCACCCAGTAATATTTGTTTAACTTTAGTGGGTTGTATAATTTGTGATGCAGCCACAGTTAAAGAGATTGGCTGTATTCATCAGAATCCAGAACTCTACAGGGATTTGTACTATTTTGCCCATTTCATTCAAAAATCTAAAACTGTTATTCCATTTTAGAATATGACTACACAGGGCGCCTGCGTGGCTCAGTTGGTTAAACGACTGCCTTCGGCTCAGGTCATGATCCTGGAGTCCCGGGATCGAGTCCCACATCGGGCTCCCTGCTCAGCAGGCAGTCTGCTTCTCTCTCTGACCCTCCCCCCTCTCATGCTCTCGCTCTCTATCTCATTCGCTCTCTCAAATAAATAAATAAAATCTTTAAAAAAAAAGAATATGACTACACATTATTAATTACAAGATTTAGTTATCCTTTCTTTATGAAGACCTCATGAAGGGAAGAGTAATCTTCAACTTCAACATCTGTTTCTTCATGTTTTTTTGGTCACCTCCTTTAAGTTCAAAAAGCTTAAAAAGGAAAAGTAAATTGTTGGGTTTCAAAAGATGCTCTATGAAAGTCACCATCTATGGGAATTTTTCACGGCAAGAAAGGTAATAGACTAACACAAACAAAATGTCCATTTTTTTTAAATGTGTGTTATATTCAATTAAGTGCTGTGACCGCTTAAAATGAACCAATTGCTCCATGAACTTTTATACTATCAGCAATTCTAGTCAAAGAAAATTCTAGATAAGATGTTCACTGATTAGTATCAGGGTGTTCAGGTGTGACAGGGAGCATGTATCCTTTCGTCACCTCATCCTATCCTGTAATATTATTCTGCTTTTTCTTTATCAACATTTTAGTTCTCCTCCTAACATTTTAAAAGCAAGAGATAATTTTTTGTTTGTGCATTTTTTTAAAAAAGAAAATTACCTGTGAAATATACCTTCTTTCTGTATCGTACAAAGAGAAATCATTCAATCAAAGGTGTGGGTAGCATCAATTCTTAGCCCACATTTCTCCCCTGGTTTATTTTTGTTTATATTTTCCCCTGGGGTTCTGATAAGATTCAGAAACCATAATGATGTCAGCAACACCTCTAAAAATCCATTGCAGGGGAATCTGAAGATCTCTTCTCAACTCTGCAGGGCTGTTCCTTTGCAACTTTCTGAATAGCCACAAGGCAGAACACTCTATTGTTTGCCAAATTACAAAGTCAATTATATCTACATTCTGAAACTGCCTAGCACCTAAAACATTTGGCATGCTGAAAAATATCCTGTGTAACCATTTGCCAGACGCCAGAACATAAATCTAAATTACTTAGATTTACAGTATTATAATCTCTCCTTTAAAATGACATGAGGGAAGTGTTTAACTTAATGAGGCAAAGGATCCTGGTGTTCAAGTTACATTACATTTTTCATTGCACAAGGGTAAATTATTGCTTCAGTCTCCTAAATGGTACCCCAGTGGCCTCAAAGACACAAAGTAGCTTCCAGAAATGCCCACTTTTGTCTTAGGCAATAACTTACTCCATGAGAGTATACTTTCTGAGAATTGCCCATAACATTTGTTGCAGTTGGCTGAATTTCTTGAAGGTCATTCACAGACGCTAGCTGAACTTGACTTTTTTTTAACTTAGGAACATTGCCGTGGTAAGTCTTCAGACATTACCATACAAAAGGGAAACTGATGAGCATTTTTGTTCTGTCTAAACCATTTAGAAAACAAGCAAAAAAAATTCTGAGTAAGAAATGAAAGGGTGTAATATTTTTTCTTAGCATTTCTCCTCTGATCAGAGTTGCTAACTTCTTGAAATAAATAAGCACCAATCTATTGGGGTGGCCTATAAAGATTTTGGAATGTAATAATTATATTGTTCTATATTTGCAAAAAGAATCTTAATCCTATATTGAACACCATTTGTATGAATCTAAATGTGTGGGGGGAGTTTTTTAAAGCAAGCTTTACTTTCTAATAAGGCGATATAGGAATTTAATTAAAACAAAACAAAACAAAATACCCTCACCATTCAGTTCTGCAGCATTTGGGTAAATGATAGAGCTTGACAATTTTCAAGGGAGAGACGTTACTCCAGGCTTTCTGCCAAACCATTCCTGGTACTCTGATGACAAGAGATGAAGCAAAGGAAAGAACTGCTGTCTGGCTTAGTTAGATATGCATTTGCTAAAAGAGAAGCCAACACATTTCTTAGGTAAACCATCAAAATTACAATTTAGAAACACACACACATCCACACACACACTACGCTTTTACAAGTCTAGGAATACACACATTAAAATAGAATTCTGTGCTTAAGGGGAGCATAGAAGTAGCAGACACGGCTAGGGTTGACTGGATCTTTTCTTTATCTTGAGTGGTTTTAATATACAGCCACATTTCTTTCAATGACCTCCACGGAAGGAATTAAATTACTCGTATCTGGACAAGATTCAGGATTGCCCTACATGGTTACATTCTAGCAACTACCCAAAATCTCTCATTGATAAATGAGTGGATTGTGCCGCTATTTTCTGTGGTTTATTTACATGGTTTGGACAAACATCTGTTTTCCTAAACTGCTAAAAAGCAATTTAATGTAATAGTGATATCAGAAAATAATCAGAGCACGCATTTTTATAGGAACAAGACTGAAATGTTTTAAGTTCTTTGGAGGGAGGGATGTTGAGTAAATGATTGTATTTGCATATATTATTTTGACCACTGGAGGGCTCTCAGATTTTTTTCTTACTTGAATTCTTTAGAAATCTATTTGATATAACTGAAACTTCAGTAGAAGAAATTTAAATCTTGGCATTATAAAGTCTATATAGTCTCCCAGCCCATAATTTGATATATATTTTCAAAGTACAAAATGAAAGAAAAATCAGATTTAGTTAACTGTATTCTTTCATTATTTCACAACAACAACAAAAAATCACAAATAAAAGAGAAAGGAACGATGCCCTTTTTTTAATAATCATGTCATAATCAGGACTCGTGTCTACATGATCCACAACCTGTATATCAGAGTAAGACATTCATAAATCTCAGAGTTAGACCCTGTATTTGATGTTTTAAATGACCTACACCCTGCCAAGTCCCTGTCTTTAAGGAGTGCCCTAGGAAGACAGGTACATATGGTGATAATTTTCTCATAGTGTAGGAAATAATAGAGTGTTCAGGTGCCCAGAGAGGTCCTGAAGGAGGTGATACCTATATTGGATCTTCACAGGTGAGTGGGAGTTATCTAGATGAAGAAAGATGGAAGGGCATTCAAGATTGAAAAACTAGCATGAGCAAAGACCAGAAACAGGTGTATAGAGGGGCGCTCAACTGGTATTCTAGAGTTTGAGGGTACAGTGAAAGGAGGTGATTTTGGAGAGGTCAGTAGGTACCCAGATGGGGAAGGCCTTTTATGTCATTTCAAGGTTTTTTCCTCCATTCCTTAGAGCATTTAGTGCTTCTGAAATCCAAACCCCTTCCCCAAAGGAAACAAAGCAAATTAATTAATTAATTAATTAAAATAAAAACAATAAGTGCATAATCACAGGAAGATACAGAGCCAGAGTGTCTATATACATGGTCTGCCATGTATATCAATTTCTTTGATTTCTCATGTATTTGCATTTTGCTCCATAAGAAACCTCTGTTTCATTTGGCATCAAAATCTTTTTCTCCAAATTTCCAGAAAAATGCACCATGCCTATGTAATAGTTTCTCATTCTCCCAACACAGTGATGATATGCTTTAGAGCTTCTTTTGACTACAAATCGCCTTTGTTTGAGAAGCACGGCTCTAGGTACTAAGGGTTACAAGAAATTGATCACCCTGGGTGATGATTTTAAAAAAGGCAAGAAAGGAGGCAGAGAAGAGACAGAATATTGCAATAGTCTTCTCATTAAACATAATGCCTACTTAGATGGGATATTATTTTCAACACTGGGGAGGAGGGGTTTTCCACATTGTTTTTAGTTTAATTCATTATAAGCCAAATATTCTCTAACCTAGTTCTAAATTGGACATTCTAAGCAAAGTTTATATAAAAAAAGAAACCACACATCATCATCTTCTCATAGTTTCAGCTCTTCTGCTCTTCTGAAATACTGTGAGTGCCTACTAAAAGAGATGAGAGAAATATTTGTCCCTGTAAGCAGCACACTTAGCACAGAGGTGTTTGTCCTAAAGGGTCCCTCCTATCTCTTCTCATGGCCTCATGGCATCTTGTGGCAATCTTCCATAAGCACTCAAACTTTGGAGTCCTGCTGGACATTTCTTCACCAACTCACATAATCCACCTTACCCAGTACCAATAAGTCAGAAGATAGAGAATTGCATAGATCAACTAGGAGAAAGGCAAAAGAGGTACCATTCTGATACTCAGTGAGAAAGATTCTTTTCAGATGGCTCTGTTTAATAAATAGTGAAACTCAAGATGAAGGACTATAGCAGTGTAAATCTGAAAGTGTCTGTGACTCTAAAACCCTATGATTTGAATCACAAGTGGCTATGAGCCAAGTAGGTAGAACCCAGAAGGCATCCCCAATCTCTGATGAGGCTACCCAAGCATGCTCTTTTGGCAGATTCGATTACAGTTTTAAATCTTATAAAAAGAGCTGTGCCATATCCTCCTCATTTGATAGAGTCTAAATAACTGGATTGGCATTTAGGTGAATTGGGGACATGTTCATGTGCCCAACCCTACAGAAATATAGGCAGCCTGAGTAATGAAGATGGTATGATTTTTTTCTCTCACAATCAGGAGTGGCCTTAATAGCCTTTACAAATTGCTACCAGGAAGAAAGACTTTACATTAGCAATGCTAAAAATAAAATACACATCCTCTAATATTCAAATGAACAATACTAAGTAACCCTACTAGGTCAGGTGAAGCATTTACACCCAGGAGGGCCCATCAGTATGTCTTTTTACTCAAATATTCAGGTATTTGACAAAAGTCAAATATTGAATCCTTTTGTGGATTCAGGTAGTATAATGGTGAGAACTACTCAAAAATTTCTAGGCCCAAATTATTTCTTTCATGCTTTATGGGACTTAATAAAACCACAAGGTCAGATGCAGAACTTCTTTCTTCTTTTTTGAGGAAGAGTTTATCCATCTCTTTGTGTATTAGAGTGACCCACCTCTGTGTGAGAGTATAAGTCAGGCTTCTTAAATTTTCCAATAGAATGTCAACTCTGCTGCCTTTTCACCTGCTGTTTAAACATATAGATCTTTCTTCAATCAACCATACAAAATATTGGCACTTTGAGCAGCTGCCAAAAAGATTTAACCTTGAACGGACTGTGCTAAGATTATATGCCAAGACATCTCTAAGTGCTGTAGTAAGTTGGATCACATACATCAAGCTCATTGTCTTCCATTCTTTCCTCCCCCCACCATACACATGTAACATCATTACTGAGTAACTGTTTAATTTTGTGCCCTTGACCACTGTTAAAGTTTACCATACTACATGGCACTCTGGGAAAATAAAGAAAGAATAACTTTGAACATCTGCAGTAATGTTATGCTACATATTGCTCAATAGCTTCAGAATAAGGAGCTATATACCACACAGTGCTCATAAGAATTTGTGCCAGGAAAAAGTTTATCTCTCAAGATAAACTTGGAAGCTTTCTTCATTGTACAAGGAAAACTATATAAGCTCTCCATTTCCTTTTTTTTTTTTTTTAATTTTCTGGCTGTCTAGATTCTTAGAGCTGAAGTAAATGCACAGTTCTATTAATGATCTAATTTTCAGTGCTTGATATAGATGTCTTAAAAATTTGTTTCTAATTGTACCTTAGCAAAGCTCAGTTTACTTCCTCCTTCATAATAGCATTCATCTCTGTCATTAGGGTGTGTTTCATGCTTTCCCCACTTGTGATCTCTGAGGTCAGTGACACCACCCTAATGCGCCCCTCTTTCTCACCATTGAACAGACAGTAGTATTTGTTGAGTTAACATTACTTTGCACTGTCTTGTATGTTCTTAAGAGTGAGATACTCCATTTTGAAAATAGGAAGTAAAATTTTAAACTAGCAGGAAAGACTAACAAGACTGTGGAGAATATGGAATAAATAAAAACAGTAACATTTCTTAGGAGCATCTGAAACCCATTTTCTCCACAAAGCCTGGTGACAAACTTACATGCCCATTCCAGTTTTGGACAGAGTCTATATTTATTATCAGTCAGGTCACATTTTATTTTATTGAGTTTTATTTTCAGTGAGTTTTAACTTCCTTGGAGTTTTGCATCAGAGGGCTTTTGACAGAACAGTTAAGCAGTAAGGTCATGCTTGATTACAAGGTGTTTATGTCATCAGTTTGTTCTATTCTAGCAACCAAGGCTATTGGTCAAATATGTGAGGACACTTCTATAGGCGAAGGAAGATGGCGTCTGTGAGGCTGTCTTTATGAGAACAGGGATGAGTGGACTAACCATCATTCCTACAGGCTTGTGTTTCCCTCATGGATGTCTTTGACACCGAGGAGACTAAGGCTGGAGTGAAGAAGTAATCGTCAAAGACCAAAACCAATCCAGTCTAATTGGCAGTCTGAAACCCAGGTCTCCTCATTTATAATCCAGAACTCGTTCAGATACTCCTCAGATGTGCCTCATAAGTTCTCTGAAACAATGTGTTGAGGAAAAAAAGGGTGACCCAGCATTTCCTCATTGTTGAGATGACCACACAGCACTATTTGGGGTTGTGGGGTAGAGTCATTTATCTCTCTTGTGCCAGTGGAACAGTTTGCTTTGAGGTACATGTAAAAAATGGGTAGATCCAGAGGAATGGAGATGATGAGAGGACATCATGAATAGTAATGCACACTCAAAAGGGAAATATATATTTTAAATAGTTGTGACAAATTATGATAATAAAATAATATAAAATTAAAATAAAAGGGTTGCAGAGCTTTACAAACTCAATAGTTTTATTTTGATTAATTTTACTCTTTTAAAACTGTGAGCTCAATAACCTTCTTTTTAATAGTGTAATTATTTCTCAAATTTGTATACATTGTTTGAATTTAATAATTAAAAAAATTAAATACTCTAAAAAAAAAAAAAAGAACCTATGGTAAATCTGCTCAACAGAATATTATGTGGTCTTCTATGCATTTAAGCTTGCTGTACATTTCTTTCATGAGCTACATCAAATATCTTCCTGTAAACTGTCTGATGTTGGTTTATCTTCTTTAACTTTTTTATCCTTGTCTGCTAAATGAGCATAATAATAGGGCTACCTTCTAGGATTTTTGAGAGGATTCCATGAGATAATCCGTGTAAAAAAAACTAATGAGCTCAGCATATTGCACATAGTAGAATTATATCTATGGAATGTGTTAATGATCGGTAAAATAGGAATGTCCTAATGTAACAATAACAACAAGGACACAAAATTGTGCAGTTATCATAATTATGTAGATATATTGATTTAAAAAAAACCTAGAAGGAAACATTAATTGCAGATATCTTTAAATCTTGAGATACAGGAGATTATTTTCTTCTTTGTAATCTCCTATATTATACAAATTTTTTATAAAGCACACAAAAAATATGCTTAAGGAAATATAAAATTCATAAAAGTAAATGTCAACCTGCTAAAACTCCTTCTTTTGGATCTTTTCTTTTTTTTTTTTTTTTAAGATTTTATTTATTTATTTGACAGAGAGAGACGCAGCGAGAGAGGGAACACGAGCAGGGAGAGTGGGAGAGGGAGAAGCAGGCTCCCCGCAGAGCAGGGAGCCCGATGCGGGGCTCGATCCCAGTACCCTGGGATCATGACCTGAGCCGAAGGCAGACGCTTAACCGGCTGAGCCACCCAGGTGCCCGCTTCTTTTGGATCTTAACAGTTAGATTCTTGGAGGGAACTGTCATGTCTTTATTTGCTAACGCACATTACTTACTAGTGTACATCTCATATACACTAAGGAAATAGTACCATTTGATTCTAGCCCAAATCCTTTCTAGCCTTATAAACAAGTTCATTCACCTGTAATGAAAATTTAGCAGGTAAAGAGCGATGTGGTCCTATTATCTGAAATTTCCTCCAGCCTCAGGTGTTGAGACCTATAAATCTTGATTCTTAGGTGTTCATTTCTTTCCCCAGAACCCGCGTCATTCTTTTAACAGAGAAAAAGCTCGAAAGAATAATGTATTCTTGAAAGATGTGGGGGTGTGGAACTGTAGTAATGTGGCACTCCAGACTCCAAGCATATTCTACAGTACCTCATCACTACAGAAATAAAAAGAACCAGGAAGAATCTTCTTTGCTCATGCTCTGATTAGCTATATTGAGGAGCAATAAACAAGGAAAGGTTGTTGTCGTTAATTTGCAGCACTTACACTCATCAGTAAACGTTATTACTCTTTGACATTTTCAGTGCTGCTCAGCTTACCTATAAATATTTCCCCACCAGTACACCTTGCTCTTACCTTAAAATTATGAAACACTATGTGTATTAATCTAAATGAAGATATTATACCCATGAGAATTAATCATGACTGGGAGAGCTCTCAGTGCATCAATCAATTCTAATGAGTCAGCCTTCGTGCTATATTCTTATTGCCTTTAAAAACAAGTACACATAATTTTATGAGAATTTACACCTCTGCACACCTCCCCCACCTCTTTGATAACACAATTTTCTAATATTATGCTGGATTCGGAGAAGCTCATCTCTGGACTACATTACCAAGTTCTAGTGCTGGGAGAGGCTTAGACACCAGCTAGTGACTGGTTCACTCTGTTACTTTTATAAAAGAGGAGACCATAGCCTACAGAGATGAACTTTGTCCAAGAATGCAAGAGTTAATAATAGAACCCAGTCCAATTCTGTTCTTTTCTATCTTAGAGCCTTTTAAAAATCCATGACAACCTTTCTTTGGCCCTTATAATAATAATTTGTCAGCCTAAGCTACTTTCTCTTATGAAGTTCATCCTGCTTTGGAATATTTGTAGGCAATACCATGAAATCATTTTTGATGAGGAAAAAACTAGGGAAGAAGGATTAAAAACTAGTTCATAAAACATTTTAAATCAATGGTGACTATAAATCACTCTTTTATTCAAACAGCATCAGATAATTCTCTATACATAGAGCAGGCAAATGGAAGTATGTCCTTCAAAGGCTGGAGCGGACAGATCGTAATTCCATGACTAGCAGTACAATTCTCTCAGTTTCTCAGTAATTTCTTTTATTATTCCTTTCTGCCTGTGTCACTTTGGGAGGCTTAAAACAAGCCATTCATCATTAGGAAGTAATATTTTGATGTTTTCAAGGGCTTTGCGCTGTGGGTAAAGAGAGAACTTCAAATTGAGTGTCATGTTGAAACATAAAAAATAATTACTTGCAATCTTTACTTAGCATTTTTCACTTTCATAAAATCATTGGTAAAATGAGTGACCCTTGATAAGAAAATCTGTACTTTTTTCAAATTCCCTTTTGCATTCATTCAATCTACTTTGGTCACCAGCCATGTACCAATTACTGGATGAGGTCTGTGGACACAATCTCTGTCCTCAGGGAGCTCACAGAGTGTAGCGGAAAAGCATATACACAAGCAAATTGTCATGATTTCATGTGACAGATGCCACAACATAAGCCCTAAAAGGCACAATAGAGAGGGCGGAGGATTAATAAGGGGAAAGATAAATGAGCTGAAACTTGAAAGATAACTCCGAGTTTGACAGGCAGATTTGGGAGGAGGGGGTGCACAATACCAATGCAAAATAATATTCTAGAAGGAGTAAACATCATTTAAAAAGTATTGGAGGAGTAAGAAAGTATGATATTTGTAGGTAACTGAAATGGTTTAGTATTGCTAAAGCATAAAATATGTCGTAGTAAGTGGTACACAGTAAGACTGAACAGATAGGGAGATGTATCATAAAAGGTCTTTCAGACTATATTAAAGAGGTTAAAATTTATACCAAAGCAATGAGAAACCATTCAAGAATTAAGATCAGGCAATGGCATAGTCAATATGACTGTTAGAAAAATCATTATTGCCATAGTTTGTAAGAAAGTTCAGAGGGCAGGGATCCCCTAACCAGGAAGAACAGCAAAGAGGCAATATACTACAAATCCCAAGCAAGAATCATTAGAGCCCCATGATTTAAGGAAGTTGCAGTGATAGTAGTAGTGAGAAAGGAAAAGGAGGATAAATCTAAGAGATATTTCAGAAATAGAATCAACATGATTTAGACATTGGGCAGGAGGCCAGGAGGAAAAGCAAGTCATCAAGGGGAGAGGTTGACATATGGAAAGGATAAACACAGTGGCTTTGGACATTTTGATGGGAAGCTTTTGTGGGATATCCATGTAAAGATTCCAGTAAGCAGTTGGATAAATATGAAATGTCTTGTGTAGAGACATTGATTTAAAAGTCATTTGTATGTAGGTGGTTAAAGCTACGAAAAATGTGACTGATCCAAGGAGATGTATACCAAAAGGAAAAGAACCCTGAGGAAGAGCCCAGTGAACACGTTAGTTGGGTTGAGGAAGAGGAAGAGCGTCTTCAAGAGACATTGGGAAGCATTAGCCAGAGTGACATCAACAAAATGGGGCCTCCATCTCCCACAAAGAGAAGCAATTACTCAGCTCTCCATAAAGAAAATCAGCCCTGAAGAGTCTAGAGTCCACCTAAGAAACTTTAGCAACACAGTGGAATAAAAAATCTGAGAATAATCACATAAAAAGGCAAGGAAGACAGCTTCATTTTGTCTCTATCATCCCATCCCCAAGCCAGCTTTGCTCAGCACAGAGAGAGAACTCCCCAGCTGGAATGAGGACCCTCACTAGGAGGGGAAGCATGGGTAAGTGGCCACATTTTAGAGAGGGTGGCCAAATGGGAACCCAAATTAAAGGACATTTTTTTAAAAATATCAGTTTTAAATAGGACAGACTTGAAAATATTTGAATTGCTTATATAAAAGAAATTCATGGAAATGGATAATTTGAAGACTCAGAAAAGAAACGGGGAATTGATAAAGTTCCAGAAGAGACCTAAAAGGGGAACCCATAAAACAGATATTTGTGGGCAATACAGCTCATGTCTCACAAACCAAGATGAGCATTGCTATTGTGTTTGGCGTATGATTTTTTTTTTAATTTTGATTAAAAAGAAAACTGATATGGACTGATTAAATTGCTTTGGGAATTATTTTCATGAAAATATCATTTAAAAAAACCCTTCAGCTATATATTGCAAATTTCAGATGCTGTTGTTTCTTGATCAAGGAAAGCTAGGCAGATACAATGCTAACCTTTGTCCAGAAAGATGTTCTGCCCTCACTTCCGCAAATGATCACATTGGGTTTGATACAAGATTTCTTAAAGATCATATGTATTATGACAATATATATTCAGCAGAAAACATTTTCAGAAAGAACTAATTACATGGGAAATGGCCCTGCATCCTTAATACAAGAATCGAACTGGCCTACAAAGACATTGCAGCTAACTCGGGTTTTCAGTGAACGTGTTTTATCCTTAAAAGAACAACTTGAATTATTATCAACAAGCCACACTGGTTTACTCCAAAATGCCAGTTTGATATATATGACAGGGGTAACATCAGACTCTCTTGAAAATATGAAAGATTTTTCTTCTTAAAAAATACCATGGTATAAAAAACGTAGCCGTGTGTTCAGACCCATGACAGGACCACCATGGGCCAGAACTCCTGGGGGCACCATTTGCACAGAATAAAATGGAGTTGCACAACAGGATAACCCTGCTAGCATAGGGTCAAGGACCAAAAGATTCAGGCCTCACCCAAATAGGGAATAAAAATCTGATTCAGGAACCAGAATCTGAGCCTCAAGTAAGACCAGACAGATAAACTTTGCAGGACTTTCATTTTGGTTTTGCAGAAGCTGCCGTAACATCAGAAACAAATCAAAGGGAACTCTGTTCATACCGTATAGTCCCCAGAGTTGGATTTTTAGAGATTCTTCTGGCAGATGGAAGTGCCTTTTCTAACAAAAAGCATATTATAACTATTTTGTTCTTGTTTGCACAGAGGCCTTTACTTGATCTTTCTGATCCTCTGTTTCTCTAGCCAGTTTTTACTAATTAGTCTTAGGAGGTCAAGGGCATTGTTTTAGGAGAACATTCTAGTCTAGAACTAGTAACTGCAGTTAGTACAAATAAAAGAACATAAAGGGACTAAGGCAAGGCTTTTCTATCCTTCAGTTAGTTAATGCATTCATTTATTCAACAAACACTTCTGAGCACCTCTTGTGTGGCAAGCCTTAGTGTGCTGTGTACTGGCCATGGGCCAGGCCAGGGAGACTAAGAGAAGGCTAATGGTTCAAGGGATAGAGCACATGCTGAGAGAAGGTATTATGTGTAGCAAGAAATGCAGGCACGTCACTGAATGAGGCATCAGTGTGTTTTCTGAAAGTTGCATTTTTAAAGCCATAATTCTTCCAAATGTGTTGAAAATTGTCCTCAGAAGCTATTTTAACTTTACACGGATGCAGCACTTTTATAACAGGAAAATGTTCATATTTTCAGCTCAAGTTCTTAAGTGGGGAAAACATGACAGATGCTTTTGCTAAGCCTAGGAGATTGATTTAAACTGAATTTTAATTAAAATTATTCAAAGGACCAGTGAAAAGCTTTCACATGACCGCCTGAGAACTTCAAAAGTTCTGCTCTCTCCAACAAAAGACATCGTGTCATACTTAAATCAAGATAGCAAGAAAAAAAGAGACTAATCAGTTATCGACTGGTTATGTCGTGAGGTTTTCCTAAACGTTCTTAAGGAAAGATAATTTTCATTTTACTTTGCCAATTACAGAGATATTAACTTATAAAGATATTAAAGTCAAGAAGTTGACAATGATGTAAAAATCTTCTGCTGAGAACTGCATTAACACATTGATTTATGAATGTTTCTATAAAAATTACCTACTATGTGCAATATCTACGTTTGCATTTTTGATATAGAAAATGCCTCTGAATGAATGATGGTCTGACAACACACTGATTAATTTATATTTATATTTAGACTTTAACATTATTTTTTAATAAATGAGGTAGGAGAGCATCAAACTGTTATTTTCCTCTCATATGCCAAATGTCAACATTATTTCTTCAAGTCTACTCATTTTTAACCATGGAAATATTTGTTCCTCAAAAAGAGAGCTAATAGGAAATGGTGCCATATTAAACAAAGTTGAAATTTAATAGAAACAATTAGCAACCCCTGTTAAGTTCTTTTTATAAACAGTGCTATCTCAGGTATTTTGAGAGATGAAAAGATGAATTAGGTTGGCAACTCATCTGCAGCTCACGATATACAGTGGGAAGGAGCTGTGATCAGTGCTTTAATAGCTGAAGAAACAGCATCCAGGCTGAAATTACTGCAGAGAGCAGAGAAATTAATCCCAGTTGGGGAAACCTTCTAAGTGACGTACACTGAATAGAGTACAAGGTGCAACAGGGAGCAACAGTGCAAACATACAGCATGACCCTTTCCTTCAACAAATGGATCCTCTTCTTGGGGAGTTAAGACTGACATAAAATAGAGGACTATATAAATGGAGAAAATGTAATGTACAATTATGTACAAAAGAACAAAACGTCTCTAATCTAAAAGTAAAGGCTCTGAGCATTCAGTAGAGGGAGAAGTTGGAATTGCCTGGAGAGACTGAATGATACCTGGCAGATGATGGACCACAAGATAGGCTGGGAAGTGCTAGAAGTATTTGCAGAAGCTGCAAAAGGGAAAACCTGAAATGATGAAAACAATGAACAGAAAGGACTGACCACAGCCTGTTCCATGCATGACCTTCAGCGGCTGACCTGGCTGAAGCAGAAGACCTGTTTGGGGGAGCACTGGAAAAACAGAGTGGATGCCTAAGGAAGGGCTGGATGGGGTTACATCATGAACTCCACAAAATGAGGAATCCCGACTTGATGTGATAGGAACAGGAAATTTTTGTAATTTGTCCAGCAGCCTGGTGACACATGGAAAGCAGCGAGAAAGACAGACTAGAAAGATGAGTCTGGCAGTTATTGCTTTCCTGAAGAATAGCTTTATATAAAGTTCCTCTAAACAGTTTGGAAGCTGTAAAACATTAGACAGATGTACAATGTTATTATTACCTTAGACACATACAGAAAACTAATGAGTGTGTATATAATCCTAACACTTGCAGGAGTGTCCTCTAGAATCTAGCAACTGAGAGACTTAGAAGAAAGCGTTTAGTCAACCTGCTCTACCGTAAAGGAGGAGGTGAAAAACAGATATAATGGATTAGCATTTGTTAAAACAATGTGAGAGAAACAGAAGGGAAATGTGGCCTGAAAAGGAAGATTTATGTCCAAAAGGACCTATCTCAGATATTTTAAGAACCTTCCGAAGGTGACCTGCAGTTGGAAAAAACAAAAACCCAACACCTTCCTTTCATAAAAATTTTTTTAAGGAAGAAATATCTTTGTGAGTTTACAAATGGGTTGTCTCAACTCTAACACCTGAGAGGAGGCGGACCCCACAGGTTGCCAGCAACGAGCAGAGCACTCACTATGGGTAGTCATCAAGCCCTTAAGAAGAGAAAATCAGGGCAGATCCATTCAATTTCCGCCCAGGACACAGAAATAGATCTTAGTGATAAGGAGGTTATAATGTAGCTGATTTTCCTAAGACTTTGATGTCTGCTGTACTTGGCATCCTTCTGAGTAAGCTGCGCAAGTACAGTCCATGGGTCTTACATGTGGGCATAGCTGATGAGGGTTTATAGCCAGATATTACTTCCTGATTAAGAGCTCATCATTGGGCACCTGGGTGGCTCAGTCGGTTGAACATCTGCCTTTGGCTCGGGTCATGATCCCGGGGTCCTGGGACTGAGTCCCACATCGGGCTCCCTGTTCCACAGGGAGCATGCTTCCCCCTCTGCCTCTGCCTCTCTCTCTCTCTCTCTCTGTCTCTCATGAGTGAATAAATAGAATCTTTTAAAAAAGAAAGAAAGAAAGATCTCACCATTAAAATGAAAACATTTTTATGTGGCTGATAAACTCAGTGGTCAAAGGTTGGTGCTAACGGTGTCCAAGTAATGAACTTTCCCTTGCAGGTGTTCTCTCTTTGTCCTGGAGTCACTTACCAGCTTGGCTCACTCCTTCTCACTGAATCACAATGCATATTATCACGAGAGGAGCTGAGCATGAATGGTAGTACAAAATAAATCCATCATCGCACTAGAAGAAAAAAAAATCCCCTTAAATCCTGCTTAGGCACAAGTCTGCAAAGCAGAGTTGAGGCTAACAGTCAAAAAGCCTATTGGTTCATTCAAAATCCCAACTACATCAAGAAAGCTGATGGTTTAACTGACTTGAACTTTTTTTTCCCCCACTCGATTAGTGAAAACAATTTACCCTAATTTACCTTTGAGACCAAGGATATTTGTGTGAGCACATATGACAGCTGGGGACCCAACGGTCTTCCCAGGTATTATCTGTACCAGTTGTGTTTGCCTTCTCTTATCCCACTGCTGAAATTTTCACTGTTCTCTTCCACCCAGGAGAGCTCACTCTTCCCAGCTCCCGACAGCTCCTTCTTAATCCACTCCTTCCAGGTCCCTGGTTTTTAGAGCATACTTACGCCCTGTTGCCTCCTCTTAGCTAATGTCTACATAATATTCAAGATCCTAAATTTAGGTCTACAAATACCAATATGTCTGAGGGATCAGAAAGGGGCATGGCATCTGTGCAAGCCTCTTCTGTGCCTGCAGATGACTCTCAGGCCCGTGTCATGCCCTGGCCCGTGTTCTCTGGCCCGTGAGTCTCAGGAGTATGGTGCCTCGCCTGGGCTTCCCATGTCCAGGAAGGAAGGATGACGAACTTGAACTGTACCGATGCAGCTGTGCTTCTTGAAAATTCCACCCACAGCCCGGCCTCTCTCTTTCAGATGTGTGCTCAGCCTGGGCAAAATGGGAAAGGTTTTCCTTAAATTCTGCATTCTGTTTCTCTATTACTAATGGCTTTCCAATGCTACTAGTATTTCTTCTAACATTAGCAACTTTTAGGAATTTCTTTGTACATCTTCTGTCTGGCCATATCTTATTTCTAAAAATATGAATTGTAATATTTAAGAATAATCAAGTTTTCTGCGATAGCTATTAAATGCTCAGGTGTTTCTTTAGGTTACTTCTTTAGCTCTAATAAAGGGCATATAACATTCTTCTTATGTATTCCTTCTCTGCTAACCATAATCTTATTTTAGTAAAATGGTTAAGTTAAAAAATAGAAAGGAGCTCTGTGTCAAATGAATTCTGTTGAAGTGTTTTCAAGTGTTTTGGTAAAGGACTCACATGTTTGGGTGATACAGTGATGTCTTTTGATCCTATTTTACCATGAGGATCTTTAGACATGACATGCAATTTTATAAAGAAAGCTAGCCATCAGGTTAGTGATCCATTTATGAAGAAAGGTTCATTTCCCTTGGCCTCTGCTTATAAAATGTTCAAATTGCATTGTGTTCTCTGAGATTTTTTTTTTCCATTGATCCAGATAAATCTTGCTTGATGCCTTTTCAAAGAACTGCTTATCAGAGAATTACCAGTAACCTTCTGGCATTTCAAAATTGCATATTCCCTGGATAACAGTTTTATTTGTTGTAATGATAAAGCTTCAAAGTTCCTAAAGATATAACTAATGGAGAAAGACAGCTGTGTGAAGTATTATTGGCTGCCTTGATTTCTTCCAAGCTCTGTACTTTTCCTTTTTTTCGTACATGAACCTACTTGTCACGCTTGGTAAGCTTATATTTTTAAACTGGTTGAGACACTTTATACCAGCTGGATCCATAATCTATCAATTATTTAAAATATATTCATAATTTCTTCAGTGTTTCTTCAGTGAAATAATGTTAATAATTTCATCTAGCACCTTTCTTCTTCGTAACATAAATAGTTTCATGTTTTTATTGCTAATCAGATGTTTTATTAAATTATGAAATGGCATCTCACGTAAAATATTTTAACAATAAAACAATCTGTCCTATGTTTACATAAGCTCTGTTAGTTTCTTAATTAATAAAGAACAATTCAGTTCTCCTTATAACTCAATTTCAGTTTTGACTAAAACACAAAAATCTTACCGTGTCGTTTATATGAAGAAATAACTCAGATTTTCTGTGGTGCTTGAACAATTTTTCTTAGTATAAATTGCTTTGCAACTCCTTCAATTAAAGCGATACTTACCAAAGTGTAATCTGTCTACTGACTCGATGGAGTTTTCCCAAGTACATGAGCTAAGAGTCAGGAAATAGGTTTGGGACTTAGGAGTTCAGAACTGGTTTTATTTTTATCTCTTTATTCTACCCTTATTTTATCTTAATGCTATTGTGCAGATTCTTGATGCGTGTGACCCTGTCAACCCTAGTGATGGTCCTAGAAATTCTTTCAATGTGCTACTTGTCCTTCTGGGCTCAGATTTCTTGAGAAAAATAGTCAAGTGAGGTCTTAGTGAAATAATTCCAAGAAAATCTAAGATGCCCCATTCACCTGGGCTCCTGAGACCAATGCCATCAAAAACCTGCAACCTCCTCTCAATCCTCCATGTCACTCAGACCTAATACCTTTGGTCAACCACATATAAACCTGTCTAGTCCTTTTCTCCCTTGACTTCTGTCACCAGGCACAGCATCCTGAGCTACTTCCTCCTAACTCTTTCCATTTTGGACTAACTCCTGTTTCCCACAACCCTCACTTTCTTCACTAAGCATTTGTCCATCTCTTGGCCTTGAGAGAAGACTGCCAGGCCTCTGATTATGTGGATTCCTCAGCAGCCCCTTCCAGGAAAAGCTGCTTAGTCTACCTCATCCTCTGTGTCACAGGATTCGATGTTGCAGTTAGCATTTTCCTCCCTCCTCATGTGGTTTCTAGATCTTTCTCTACAATCCTGGATAAAGACCTTTTGGGTTTTATGAAGTCCACCTTTACTTCTCTCTGCCTCCAATGATCACCATCATCTACCTACATGTTGAAGAGTTTAGAAGCTGGTACACAGTAACCTTTACAATCCAGCAACTGCCATCTTCTTAAGTAATTTCACATCTGGATGGGTGATTCAGGAAAACTATAGCCTCTTAGGGCCTTGGCCTTCTTAACTCCTGCTGTCTTTTCTACTCTACCTCAGGCATTCCAATGCCTCAGTTGCCAACCATATGCAATATATAATAATACTACCCTGTAATAATCATATGTTACAGAGCTGCTGTGCAGGTTAGTCACAGGTAAGAAAACAAAGAGCTCATTGAAATGGAAATTCACATTAAGGAATTTAAGAGGAAGGAGTAGTAGCAAAGAAACCAGTGAAAAGTCAATTTCATTTGCAACAAAATTCTTGGGAACCTGGATGGAGGCAGGAGCATTGGAGGTGGACAATGTCAGTTTTCCAAGACATGAGTGGGATAAGAATTTGGTATTGAGATAAGAAGTGGTAGAATTTAGTAACCCCTTGGATTTAGAGAGAAGCAGGAGGTGGAGGCTGATTCCAAATGATGTAGTGTGGGAGACTGATTCGATCGTAGCTCTTTTAATGGAGCTGGAGAGTGGAGCAGTAGATGAGTAATTATAGGGATTTCTAAGTCAATCCATGCAAAAAGAAGGTAGATGTATGTTTGGAGTTCATAAGAGGGGTCATAGTAGAAGATAAAGCTTGTGAAGTCATCAGCATACCAATGTAATTGAAGTTACAAAAATAGATGAAACTACCAGGAAGAATGTATGGAATTGTGAAAATAATGGGTTCTTAAGAATCCCAACATTGTATGAGTGTGACTAGGAGGCCAAGTATCATAGGGCCAGAGAAGAAGGAATGGTTACAAATTAAAAATGATGAAAACAATAATAATGGCTAACGTGTACTGAGTGCTAATTATTCCCAGGGAATTTTACCAAGTATTTTATGTACATTTATACCATGGTGGCTTAGAGCACAGACAGTGCTTGGGTTCAAATCACAACTCTGTCACTTATTAGCTGTGGCCATTGACAAGTTTCTTAAGCTCTCTGTGCCTCTGTAGCTTGAGGGTAATAATAGCGCCAACTTACAGCATTGGTATGAAGGCTAAAAAGGATAATACACCACCACATAAGCAGTGCCGACTCCTAGAAAGCCCTATGTAGGGGTTAACAGGCATTTTTATTATTATAGTTTTATTTAAGCTTCACAGTAACTCTATGAGGAGGTATGATTATCCCCATTGTTTCAACTGAGGAAATTGAGATTCAAAAGATTATGTTAGTTACTGCAAGTTAGTATCAGAGCTGGTTTTTGAAAAAGGTTTGCCATACTAGGGAGCTCATCTATTTAACTGGCAAGAAGAGATGTTGCAGAAAACAAAAAACAAAAAACAACAAAAAAAAAGGAAGCAATTTTAAGAAGCAGAGAATGACGAACGGTGTTAGATGCAACAGAGTTGTTATGAAGTTGATCCATAGGCCCCGTTCCTTTGATTCATCTGGATGAACAGCAGCAGCAGAGATTTTGATGGGGATACCATAATTTCAAGATTGGACACAAACATGCAGCTTTTACAGCCTGGGTAATATATGTTCCTAACCTGAGCTTTGTACGGAAAACTCCCATGTGCAAACTTGGTCATCACCCAAGAGTGACGCGGTGCCTGGAAGAGCTCACAGGCATGACTTCCTATGACGTAAATGCTGTGGGCACGTGGGTTATCCTCACCTTTAGTCAGCTGTACTCCTACTGGGAGCTTCGCGGTTTTGCACAGGTCATTTGTTTTAAGATCTGACTCATTCGATTTGGAATCCATCCTCTGTGACCATTGCATTGCACTGTTTTTAAGCACATTTCATGGATCTATTGGATTGCTGTCTTTTGCTTACTGCTTTGCACCATCTTAACAAACTTTATTTAATCAACATCATCTTGTGTGTCTCATAACATTTTCAATCTAGTGTGCTTTTAATTAAAGAAAATAGAATTTATGTAAACTTCACAGTAAGGATTTATAAATCTCTTGGCATCAGAAGAGATTACTTGGCATTATGCTTTTCGTTTTTGCTCGTGTTGTGGCATAGACATAAATGGCTTCTAGAGTTGGGACATTTTGTGTCAACTTCTCTTCACCAGTCCATGAAGCTTACTTTCCCTTTGTTAATGATGATTTACGGGAGCGAACTATAAGGCTTTGCTCTATTGTAGATTTCTACATAACTCTGGGCATGGTGCCTTATTTAACAGTTCCCTAGTGTTATTTTGGAAAAGTCCTCTGCAGAAAATGCCAGAACTCAGCTTGAACTCTTGTCCCCTGTCAGGGAGAATCTTTCTATCAGCGGGATTTCTCAGCTGTTTCAAAAATCATTCAGCACTTTACTAGTAAGTTTTGTTCCTGTGGAATATGCCAACTGTAGCTTACTCTAATTGTTCATCCTAAGAGCTTTAGAAGCAAAGTATGTTATCAGGGAACCTCAGCCTTTGCTACATGTTTACATAGAAATCTTAATTTTAATTCACTGAAGATTTTCCACTGTTTCTCAACTCCTCATTTAGAGCATATGAATGCTTACTTTCAAGAAGCAAAAAAAGTAAAAAAAAAAAAAAAAAAGGGAAGAAGAAGCAAGAAAAGTCTCAAGTACACAACCTAAGCTTACACCAAAAGGAGCTAAAGAGGAACAGCAAATAAAGCTTACTTTCATTTTAATCAAATGAGATTTTCTTTTTCCTTTAAAGACAGTCTCGGGGCGCCTGGGTGGCTCAGTTGGTTAGGCGACTGCCTTCGGCTCAGGTCATGATCCTGGAGTCCCGGGATCGAGTCCCGCATCGGGCTCCCTGCTCGGCAGGGAGTCTGCTTCGTCCTCTGACCCTATCCCCTCTCATGTGTTCTCTCTCTCTCAAATAAATAAATAAAATCTTTAAAAAAAAAAAAAAAAAGACAGTCTCACCGGCCATTAATAACAATAATCTAAATTAAGAGTCAGTATATCCTTTGTGATGTTATATATTGGATACTCATTTGTTTTTATTCTGATGTTATTATTATCCCCACTTACAGTTCACAAAACTGAGACAAAGATAAGGCAGTTTCTGTGTTAGTCATTAGTAAAACCAATCTTCAAACCCAGGTCGTTGCACTCCAGAGCTTGAACATGTAAGCTCTGTGCCATATCTGATGAATGAGGAATATCCAGAATATTAAGTCATGTATCTCATTTATGATAAAGCAACAGTAACTATGCTAATATCTGGATTAAGACAATTCTCTACAAACATTTTGAGTTCTAAGTTAACTTCCACTCTAAGTTAATTACTTAGGGTTCAGAATATAATGCTAGAAAGGGCTAGCTCTTACCAGCTACCAAATCCTATTTAAACTCTAAAATAGTTGAAATTCAATGTGCTTACAGTAACCAATGTAGAAAATAATAATAATGTTGCAATACCAGAAATCAAGGAAAATATAAAACAATAAGAAACTTTAAAAAAAATCTTGAATACTATTGCTTGGATAGGTGTTAAATTTAATTATAAAATGAAGAAATATAAAGCTCTTTTGTAGAAACAAAGGGACTGAATCAGGCACATTGCAAGGCATAATATTTGATGAAGTGGAAAAGTTGTAAGCTGAGCAACAGAAAAGAAGGCAGGTGGGACGGGAGAGGGGAGAGCTGGTATGCAGAAAAATTTTTGAATACATGCATTATAAACAGGTCATTAACTCCTAGGGCTCCAAAAATGCTAAACAGAACATGTTTTGTGGAAAAACACACACGCCTGCCACATTTCTACTTCCCTATCTGACTACCCTTCATTATATTAATAAAAGAACTGGACGGGCCCCAAAGACACTCACACCTGAAAGTCTGCAGAGCAGTACTACTTTCCTGAGTTTCCAGCTTAGGGAAAAAAAAGAGAGTAAATGGGAAACAGAACCCGCCTTTCTTAAAAATCCAACCAAATATTTGAGCATCATCCAAATTCGTTTTGTGGGCTTAAAGACAGAGTCATATTAATGCAACTGCTTGAGATAACTTATGCAAATTCTGCAATAGATTGTGCAGCACATAGTAGATATCCAACAGATGGTAGTTAATAGTCTTACTGGGGAAAACTAACGTCCAAACAAAAAGGAAAAGAAAAGATAGTGCCTATCTATTTGGTGTATTTCAAACCACTTTTCAGATTTGAGGTTGAGATTTGGACAACATCGCCTCCAGAGATGTTACATTTCATTCTTTGTGGTTATGTCTTTCATCATCTTTTTCTAAAATATTTACTTCCTTTGCCCAGTTCATTTCAGTACATTAGCTGTTCTTGAACTTTGGAGTCTCAGAGCCTCTTTATACTCTTAAAAATGATTGAGAATTCCAAAGAGCTTTTGTTGGTGTAGGTAACATCTAATATTGTATAAATTAGAAATTGAAACTAAGAAATTTTAAATGTTTTATCTATGAATTCAATCCAAAATAACAAACTGTTTACATATTAATATAAATATCCTTTATTTTAAGAATAATTTGTCCACAAAAATTAATAAGAAGAGTGGCATTGTTTTACATTTTTGCAAATCTCTTTAATGTCTGTCTTAATAAAGGACAGTTGAATTCTCATATCCACTTCTGCATTTAATCTATTATAATATATTTTTTTGGTTGAAGTATATGAAGAAAATCAAGACTCACTCAGGTATGTAGTTGGAAAAGGCAAGAGTATTTTCATAGCTTTTTCAGATAAATGTGGATATTCTTTGATACGACATCTAGACTCAACAAGTAGGGTTGTTTCTTAAAAATGAGCTGTATTGTGGAATCTTAAACCATATCAGTGAACTTTGCATAATCCATTACATTAAAATCCATTACCTGTGTAGACGTTTTACCTTTGTGTGATATTACAGCATCATGTATTGGTCATTTGGGAAATATTTGTTTACTGAGTTGTGCAGATCTCCCAAATATTGACATATTCACTTTACCATAACAAAAAGAAAATCACTTTCCTTAATAGCACCATCATTCTCATCAAAGTCTTTTAGGTATTGGATGCTATCATACTCATGGTGGCAGATGAAAGCTTTCCAAAATTCTAATTTTTGCTTGGAAGTTCCAATTTTATCATTGGCAACAAATACTTCATTTGTTTTCCTTGAAGTGACAGCTCATTTTGTTCCTTTTGAAAAGACATTTGTGAAATACCCAAGCTTGAATAACCATAGTTTGCCCATCAGTCTTTCTTTCACTTAAAATTGTGTTCCGTGAAAAAGCTGCTAGTCCAGCTCACAGACAGTTGCACAAGTGCTTTACACACACACACACACACACACTGGTGTGCAGCAGAAGTCCTTTATGTGTACTTCCTAGTTCATCACACAAAATTTTAAAAACCATGTCTTTGAGGGTTGAAATTTAATAAAATCAATAATTAATAATTTCGACCATTGCATCAAGGACACTCAAACGAAGTAAGTGCTTTTTTTTTTTTTTTACTGCATTTAAAAACTGCTAGTAGAGCCTGGTGTAAATCCTTTGATTCTTGCTGAGGTGCTGCAAGTTTTACTCACTGCGGCTCTTGCACCAACAGGGCAAGATGATGAGGAAAGTGTGGAACAGATTTGTATTGTTATGAACATAGTATTGATCTTACGGGTGCCCTGAAAGAGTCTTGGGGACCCCCGGGCCCATGGACCACACTTTGAGGAATGCTACTCTGCAAAATACCTCTTTTTAAGCTTATCTTGTTTTGTCTTATTTTAAAGCATCTCCTTCTTCACCCACAGCTTTTAAGTCAAGTTACAGAATCCAAAGTCATGACTCTGTTATAAGAATATGTAATTGTCAGCTAAACTACAGAAGACTGGTGTTGATAAAATGAGTTGTGTAATCTGTTTGATGATGGCTTTGAAATTCTCTGGGAGAAATTGATGTTCAATGGAGACGTAGTAGGAGAAGTTGTCTCTGATCCCAAATTCCAGGTCATCTCTTCTGACTTCAGCCCAGAAAAGAGGGATGAAAATGGTTGGCACTTGCTGGCTATTTAGTGGCCTCTAAGAAGGCTGGAGCTTTAAATAAATATATTCCATATTTATTCATGCAATGACCTGCATCCTTAATTGCTGATATTTTCCCCCTAAATTGTTCCTAGAGGAAGAAAATGGATGGAATCCATCTTAATATTGTGCCAAGTAAGGAAAGTACGTATATCTTCAGCCCCAAGCATACTCCTCTCTCAGCTTGTCACCGTCGCTATCAGTGGCAGATTCTTCTAGTCACTTCCAGCAACCGAGATTTAATTAAGTGCAGTTCACTGCCCCCCTTCAGCAGCTATTATCAGATCCTTCAGAAGCGTAAGGCCACCACTGTTGCCTAAAAAAATGCTGCCCATTCAGGGGAAAATTATAGGAAAAAAATAATGTATTTTCACCCCAGAATTAGAAGGAAAGGAAAGTACCTCAAAAGGAGAACATATACAAAGAGGTGAACTTCTTACATGTGTAAATATGGTAAATTAGTTCATGAAAATGGCATTCCATTTGACTCTCAGATACCATGAGGCCAAGGTTGGGAGTAGATCTGAGTCTCCACCGCACAGAGCCCTGTCCAGCGACTGGTGTTGTTTCCTCTGAGCACTACCACGGGGCGGGGGGGGTTTGCCACCTATTGTTTACAGGTGCAGACAGAGTTCTATGTCAGAGGTAGACTCCCATGATCCAGAAGCACAGAGATGAACTTATAAAACCACAGAGTAGTTTATTAGATTTTATACTGAGAGATGTAAGTGCTACAGGGATACTCACTCACATGGGCTAAATGCCCGTTCTTTGCCTGTCAGCAGATATAGGAAGGAAAATGGCATCGGTGTGACCTAATAAGATGAAATCAGTTTAAGGGAAATTAGCTGGGTCATTCAAATATTTGAGAGCATCGAGCTAAGCATACATTTCCACAGCAAAGATAAACTTCCCATCAGCATCTTCTCCACGTGGATTGGTCATTGTCATTTTTGACAGGGCAGCTCCTCATGACATAGTGGGAAGAACAGGGATTGCCCATCATCACATAGGTCCCAGGCATCTCAACAACACTTCTTACGACTGTCTGTCATTTGATTAGTTACTTAGCCACCTTTAGCTAAGGATGAGCCCTGGCAATTAAATGAGGTAATGGATATGGAACACAATAAAATTGCCTAGCGTATGATAGGACAGCAAGAAATATGATTCATTCCCTCTCTGACTCTTGCTTTGCAGCACTTCCGTTGCTGACTCCCCCTGCAGGTCTCACTAACACTGGATGCCTTTACATCTGATAAGATGCTAACTGAAGTTATGGTTCAGTCATGTCGACCACAGCTAATACTTCCTGAGGGCTAACTATGTACTAAGAATGACATTTATGAAACCATTTTAATACATTATCTCATTTATTCCTGTAGCAACTCTATGACAGGTGCTGTCATTATTCCCATGTTACAGGTGAGGAAACTGAGACACAATGCTTAGCACATTTAGTTACCTGGACAGGGTGAAGCTGAGATTGGAATCCAGACAGTCTGACTCCCTAAGTCATGTTTTTAGATGGAGTTCTACACTAATACTCAAGTGAGATTTGCCTGGGCACCATTTTTTATCAAGGACATCACGTACCCTGGCTCAACATTATGTGTGTTTAATTCCCGGAGGACATCTTAGTTCCTACATTTCTCTGTTCCTGGTGGGGGTACCCCACCGTCATCTTAATTCCTAAGCTTTGATGTTTACTTAATTTGTAAGTATATGAAAATATGGTACTCAGGCCCACAATGAAAACAAAAAGTTTTTTCCCCTATGTGGAATAATTGGATTGAATGATCTTTCCTGACATTTTTTCATATTTTTAGTAAGAATTTGTCTATCACCCACCAGTTTCCAGGCATTGTTCTAGGAACTGGAAATACAGCCTGGACCAGAGATTCTTAGCCTGGGCATATTGACATTTTGACAGATACTCCCTTGTTGTGCGGCCTGTCCTGTGCATGGTGGGATGTTTAGCAGCAGGCCTATCATCTACCAAGATGCCAACAGTATCACCCTTGCCCAGTCGTGACAACCAAAAGTGTCTCCAGACATTGCCAAATGTGCCCTGGACAAAGGCAGCAAAATCCCTGCTGGTTGATACTCACTGGCCTCGTCCTTCCTTTCATGAAGTTTACATATGATTGGGCTCGGCATCAGGGAAATCCAAATCAAAACCACGATGAGATACCACTCTACACTAGTCAGAATGGCTAAAATTAACAAGTCGGGAAACGACAGATGTTGGCGGGAATGCAGAGAAAGGGGAACCCTCCTACACTGTTGGTGGGAATGCAAGCTGGTGCAGCCACTCTGGAAAACAGTATGGAGGCTCCTCAAAAAGTTGAAAATAGGGCTACCATATGATCCAGCAATTGCACTACTGGGTATTTACCCCAAAGATACAAAAGTAGGGATCCGAAGGGGTACGTGCACCCTGATGTTTATAGCAGCAATGTCCACGATAGCCAAACTGTGGAAAGAGCCAAGATGTCCATCGACAGATGAATGGATAAAGAAGAAGTGGTATATATATATATATATATATATATATATATATATATATATATATATATATATATATAGGAATATTATGCAGCCATCAAAAAGAATGAGATCTTGCCATTTGCAACGACATGGATGGAACTGGAGGGTATTATGCTGAGCAAAATAAGTCAATCAGAGAAAGACGTGTATCATATGATCTCACAGATATGAGGAATTCTTAATCTCAGGAAAGAAACTGAGGGTTGCTGGAGTGGTGGGGGGGTGGGAGGGATGGGGTGGCTGGGTGATAGACATTGGGGAGGGTATGTGCTATGGTGAGCGCTGTGAATTGTGTAAGACTGTTGAATCACAGACCCGTACCTCTGAAACAAATAATACATTATATGTTAAAAAAAAAAAAAAGAAGAAGATAGCAGGAAGGGAAAAATGAAGGGGGGGAAATCGGAGGGGGAGACGAACCATGAGAGACTATGGACTCTGAGAAACAAACTGAGGGTTCTAGAGGGGAGGGGAGTGGGGGGATGGGTTAGCCTGGTGATGGGTATTAAAGAGGGCACGTACTGAATGGAGCACTGGGTGTTATATGCAAACAGTGAATCGTGGAACACTACATCAAAAACTAATGAGGTAATGTATGGTGATTAACATAATAAAAAAAATAGTACCAAATTAAAAAAAAAGAAAAAAGAAAACAAACTGTTGGTTACCAGAGGGGAGGTGGGTGGGGGTGATGGGTAAATAGGGGATGAGGATTAAGGAGGGCATTTGTCATGATGAGCACCATGTGATTAAAATAAAAACTAAAAAAAAAAAAGAGATAAAATAGTATAATTTCATGTACTATCAAAGTAAAATGATAGAGAATGATAGAAGAGGGACCCATTTAAGTAAGGTGGACAGGGACCCCACCCTCAAACCCTCCTCATGCCCCAAATCACTGCTGACAGAGTTCGCCCTCCAACTGGCACGTGACATACAATGCAAAAAATCCTCCCAGCAAAAGCCTTCATGGGCCTACTTGGGTTGCAATGATTCATGCTCAAATTATAACCATGGGTCTCCTTGACCTACTCCAGCTTTCAGAAGTGAAGAAATACAAGTTAAATTGAAGTCAGAATAGGTGGAGGCACTTGAGGTCTCCTTGTTCCCACTCCACTACCCCATGGCCTCAGTATTGCTCTCCACTTGGGGATAAAGAGCAGCAAGGTGTGCTGACAGGCCAGCCAACACCAACAGCCCAACTTCTGACGCCATCAGCTCCATTCCCCCGCCTTTGGAAGTACACGAGCCCTATAGAGACTTGAAAACAAAGTACCTTTGAAGGTATAAATGATGGTATTTTAAAAACTCCAAAATAAGCTTTTGGTGCACATTTCTGCTGGTCTTGGTTTCCAACTCTGTCAGAAACCGCTATTAACTGCGGCTGGGGGACAATCAGAGATAATAATCCTTTTTATATTTTCATAGTATCATGAGCAGTTCATATTTAATATTTCATATTTTGTGAGGAGTTCCTTTCTGTGTGTACCTTGCAGACCGTTTCCTTACCTCCCAGCAGAGACAGCTCCCTGCTCGTGTGTCCCTCAGCTTGGTGGTGACTCCTTTTGCCTACACTGTCAGGCAGAAATACAAGCATATACAGATTTAGTATGTAGGCAGCTGTCCTGGTTTTATTCTGTGTTGGTGCCCCAGATCCAGTAGCTGGTCCCACCCTCTCTGTCTGTCCCTACGAGGACTGCAATCTCACGCAGCCCCAGTACCCGTGATGAGGACCCCCTCGGCCAATTTCCAGATATTCTTTCATTTATTTGTTTGCTCACTCATCCTATAAACATTTATCAAATGCTGCTATAATTCAGGTCACATGCTAAGTGCAAGTACCCATCCTTTCATACTCCTACCAGTCTTTCTAGACCTCTTGCTTATTGCCAGGTTCCCTGGGCACGATGCTTTGTCCAGCTGCTGAGAATATCTCCCTAAGCCCAGCCTGATTGTTTGCTTCATCTATATAAATCAGACCAGAGTTTATAATTCCTTCCAGCCCTCACCTAGTCTATCCCACAACTGGCTACTATCCATTTTTGTATTAAAATTTCAAAATTTATTCTAAAAACAAGAGTTTATTTTTTTCCCCTATGGACTTCTGGCTGCTTTTCACCACATGCAAAGGACTGGCTTGGTACTTTTAATTGTTGTGTTTTGTTTGGTTTTTGGTTTTATGTTTTTCTTTTAGGAAGGGATTGGAAAATGTATTAGGCACCATTATCCTGCCAGCCTAGAGGATAAAAGGCAATAATCAAATAATTGTTGAGGTAATATATAATAAATGTTGCTGCTAGTATAAATAAATACTAAAATAAAACCTCCTCAAAGATTTCTAGAACCCAGGGTAGATAATATGTGAACCTAAGCCAGTGACAGTAAGACTTAAATTATCAAATCAGAGAGTCTCAGGGCGCCTGGGTGGCTCAGTTGGTTAAGCGACTGCCTTCGGCTCAGGCCATGATCCTGGAGTCCCGGGATCGAGTCCCGCATCGGGCTCCCTGCTCGGCGGGGAGTCTGCTTCTCCCTCTGACCCTCCTCCCTCTCATGCTCTCTGTCTCTCATTCTCTCTGTCTCAAATAAATAAATAAAATCTTTAAAAAAAATAAAATAAAATAAAATAAAAATCAGAGAGTCTCAGAGACCTACAGAAACTTCTTAGTCATTTTTCAATTCCATGCCTAAAAACAAGTGTAATTATTAATTATGTGATAATTAACACTTATTGAATAATTTGTGTACCCTGTGGTGAGCGAGGCGTCTGATTAATACAATTTAATCCTGGAAAATTACCCTCTTCGGTGCTGGGAGCTCACCACTGACCGGGGCAGCCCAGGCTGTTCTATTGGAACTCTGAATGAGTTCTTCAGTTTATTATGTCCCGACCTTCCACCCTCTGCCATGCTGCTTTGTCACGTATCTCTTGAGTCATCTCTTCTCCAGGTGGAACATGACTAATAATTCATTTAACCAGTCCAGCCTCTAATAGCATGGCACTCTTTTCTGGAGAGACTCCCGTAGTCCCTGACTCCACCCTCTCCCTCCCATCAGATATCAGTGCCTCTAAAAGTGTGGCCCCAGATAAGCAAATACTGTGTTTCAGGTATGAACAAAGCTGAGGAATTCCAGTGAAGGTCTCACCGCATTCTCTCCACAGCCACAAAGTCTGTGAGGAGCTACTGAGGCATTCTGGTAATCCTCTGGGGCACCCTACAGCAAAAACAAAAATGGCCTCAGGACAAAAAGGATGAAGGCACTTGGCATAGCACTGGGGTCCCCATCAGTGGTTACCCAGATAGGAGCTGAGTGTCTCCAGGCAACTCCCACCCTCCATGTTGATACCCGCTAGGGCTCTGAGAGAGCCTACTGATTTGAGAAAGAGCACCTTTCTTCGCTATTTAAAACTCTTGAATGCCATTCACGTACACAATCTTGCCACCTCAGTAGAGGGAGCACCGTCTCCTGACAGGAAAACAGCTTGCACATTCCACCTTACTTTAGGCTGGCTTTCCTGGGGAATCATGTTGCCTTGGCTCCAGGGCTAAGTCTCTCTGCTTCAGACCCTCCCAGAAATGTCGCCACAGTGCTGACCTGCCCCAAGCTTGTTGAACACTCACCTGGAATCTGTGCCAGTAACTAGCATGCCATAATGAGCAACAGGCTGTTACAAACTTCTCTGGGCTGGAGCCTGTGACTAGGAAAAAAAATAAAAGGAATTTGGTGCCTATTTCTGGTAACATTCTTTTAACTTGGAGGCATTGCCAGCGTTTAGTGAGTAGAATGAATATGTAACTTAAAAGCAGAGTGGTAAGATATGTCATGATGTTTAGCCTCTCTGGGCCTCTCTTATGTTTACCACTGGTGCTTTTTTTTTTTTTTAAAGATTTTATTTATTTATTTGAGAGAGAGAATGAGATAGAGAGAGCATGAGAGGAGGGAGGGTCAGAGGGAGAAGCAGACTTCCTGCTGAGCAGGGAGCCCGATGCGGGACTCGATCCCGGGACTCCAGGATCATGACCTGAGCCGAAGGCAGTCGCTTAACCAACTGAGCCACCCAGGCGCCCACCACTGGTGCTTTTAACCACAATCAGAACCCATGGTTTCATTTTTATTTTTATTTTTTTATTTTAGTATGTTAATCACCATACATTACATCATTAGTTTTTGATGTGAACCCATGGTTTCTCATCAGAGTGGTAAAACATGCACCCCAAACATTTTGAAATATCAATGTTAGAAGAATGCATAATGTTAGTTTTAATTTTCAAAATTAACACTCATTAAAAAGTACGGGGGTTAAGAGTTACCAAAAAAAAAGTATGTGATTTGCATTAGCACATTCTTATTTTGTGACAAGAATCATTCTTAAATGACAGGAGCCTCTCCCCAGCTCCTGAGTTTAAATACAGTATGACAAAAGACCTATAAATAATGTGCTAATTAGCTCAGTTGTGATTTACCTTCATTTCCACACATTTTGTGTCTTTAATGAGATCTATTTATTCTTTATTATTCTCTGCAGAGGTTTCGAGGATATATTCCCTGGCTGAACCAGGAATGTTGGCAACAATATCACCAAGAGCCACAGTTTCATTAAATAGACTATTGGCCAGAATTGCCTGACCATTATCCCAAATTTGTCCTTAAACATACATTAGATTAAATGATAGAAGTTGTATTTTTTAAAAACTAGAATTATGTTTTCTGCTCTACACTTTAGGGTTAGTTGCCATTATGAAATCTTAATAAAATTATTATCATTATATACTCCACAGCCATCAGACTGTGTATTCCCTAATTGGGGATGTCAAATCCCCAAACATCATTAAGCATCATCTTTATACACTATAAAAATTATGAACTCCTGTAACCCAAATCTAAATTGCTAGAACAAAACTCCACAACTCACCAAATAGTACATCTTTCTTCAACTGCATATTAGATTGTTTTCTCTAAATTATCTATCACTCTTATAATGGCCAATGTGATTATGGGGGATAGCAAAAAATAGGAATAACACAGATATTTGAAGTCCACAAATAAACCAAACCCCATTTGAGTAAGTAATTTCAGCCTTCCCTTGATAGATTTTAGTCCACTTATATCCATTTATTGTCCTATCCACCCTCTAGTGGAGTTCTTTAAAAAGCAGTGGAAATACATATGGAAAGTGAAATGATGGAAAAATAAAGGAGACAGAGGGTCCACATAGCCACAAAGCTGAATGATTCCTGGGGCATATAGCAGCTAACTATATTATTATCAAGAGGATATTTTTGTGGATGTTAATTATTTATGTCTATTTATGATCTTTATATTAATTGACATATGTACAGAATACAATTACATGGCAGCTAATAAAGGAACTTTTTAAAGATTCCATCTTAAACACAGTCGTCATTTCAAAAGACTTTGTGGAATGACAAACTTTGAAATATATCTTAAATTCTACACGGGAACTAAAATCTTTCCCAGGATGTGTGTAGTCAAACATCTCTAACTTTATTTTCAAGTTACAGGTGTTGATTTGTGTGCTTGTAATCATCAGGAATATCCTAGAAATACAAAATTTGGCGCCTCACTTATAATCTGGAGAGAACATTACTGATGTCCTACAAAAATTTTGAGCAGAAGAAAACCCCAATTTGTAGTTCACGTCAACCCGTCTTTTTGCTTCGGCCTAATATGGATATAAAATGTATCTGGCATTAACGTTTCCTAGGGTTGCTACAGCTTGCCAGAATGTTCAGACTTTGCACAATGAATCCTTTATTACAGTAAATACAAAAAGACATAAGATTCTAAACAGCTCATCACAGCCCTTCTAATGTTCTTGTACTCGAGAATATATTTTAATATATATGAAGTATTTGAATTTATTTTTAAAATGGTAAATGCATTCTTTTAGTTGCTGCCCTTTAAGAGTTTTGAGCGCCCATGTGTGAGGTTGTAAAGTGGATGCATTCATTACGATCACTTTCACCCCGGAAGAAAATTCAGTCTTCTCCTAAGTTCCTCAGCTTATTTATTGCATAGCTTTTTGACATAATGTAGGAGTTGTCATCTTCTTAGAAATAGAGATTAGCATAAAGCCAGGCTGCAGCCTGTAGATCCTGATTCTGGAAGACCTTTGGAGATTTTTACATTATGTGAAGGACTTAATTAAATGAATAATGTGATTTTAAATGTGTTTATTACCCTCGATCTTAACCACTTATAGTAAACCCTAAATATACCTGCTAAGATATTGCTCTTTGCTGTTAATAAAATTTGCATATAATTTTTGAGCCTGTTCATGAAGCTGGCAAAGGTTGAGAGGGTTATTAATTCTACCCTGTGGTGTGGGCAGGTAATTGAGAATTACATTGGCTGGGAGAAGAGGAAGATTACTTTAGGCTTTGTTAAAGGGATATTAACTTTAGTAACACAGCCAGCCCTCTCTATTCTAGATATCCCTGTTCATAGAATAGTCTGCAAATATGTATCTCTATATATAGAAGGTAAAGAACAGACCTCAATAAGAGATCAGATATATGGAGGGTGTGTGTCTACGCTAGACTCAGGTGCATGGAGGAGTTGCATCAGCACCAGCCATGGAGAGGAGTTCCTAGACCAGGACTTTGAGGAAGCACATACAATAAATGTTACTGGAGCAAATGCAGAGTCCCTTCAGCTTCCTACAGCATCTTTTCTGGAAGGCTGGAGGAGGGGAAGAAACAAATAATTTGGGTGCTTCCTTAGTTGTATTGACTTTAGAAGCTGGCTAACATCATTTTCTATTCGTTAACTCATTTCATTGTCTTGTTAACTATTTTGTGTAATATTGCATCTCATTTCCATCTATTCCCTTAATCTAATCCAGAGATCAAGAAACAGAGGTGGAGACCTACATCCCAGAAATCCCAGCCCTTCCTATTTATGTTTATAGCTGGGTAGGATATGATAATTTTAAATGCATTGACTGGATATGTATTTGTTTAGTTGGCTTTTGTTGTTGCTATTGAGTATTTTGAGGAATGTCTGATTGTGCCTCCTGATTTTTCAAAAGCCCTCACCCTTTAATGCAGTATCTTAAAAGGTCATTGTATTATTCACTTTAGAATGACCCAAATAACAATAAAATATTCTTCATGAGATGATGAAAAATCACAGTGACAGACCAGGCACATTCCTTGAATTCCTATCTTATTTGTCTATATTAAACTCAAAATTTATTTATGCTTAGGATTACTAATAAACTTGTGTTTTAGATTTAATCATTTTGACTCAATATAAAATTAAAAGGATACAGCTCATATAAATAACAAGAACCATATTTTGTGCTTTATTGTGAAAAAAAAAAGTGTATTTTATGTCCAGGGTTGATTATATTTATGTAATACCCAAAAGTCACTTTGAGCTAGTAAGCAAATTAATTTACTAGAGTAATAATCACCAGTTTTAATTTTTAACCACTTGATTCACCACAAGTCAATGTCAAACATAAAGAACAATAATTTGAATATGTGGTCTATGCTTTAAAAAATTAGCATGAAATTTGGCACTTCTGATGTCATATTTCTTGTAAAATAAAAGTAATCCAAAATTGCTATTTTGTCCCAAGATAAAAGACATTGACTTGACATTGATATTTTTTATGCTCAAGAGGTTCACAGAATTGTGAGAGGAATTAAAATGGACCTTTTATCTTCATTTGACTTGAATATGAATACAAGGCAAACTGTCCAGTGGCCTTCTTTAGGAAATATGCCAGAATTCAAAATGGGATAATGCACAGTAGCCATTTTGGCTAATGTCTCTAAATGCTAATGTTTGTAGAAAAGCCAAATGTATAACAAATAATAGGTAATAATATTTGTTATTATTACAAATAAACCCCCAAATTTCTCCTTCATGTACCAATCTCAGGTAGTCTTTCTTGGTCAATAGGTGACTTTCCTCCATGGTGTAATTCAGAGAACCAGGTCCATTTCATCCTCTTAGACTACCGAGTCCTCTGTTTCCAGCCAACAGTAGAGAGAGTATAGATGAGCACTCAAGAAAGCTTTATAAAGGCAGGCCTAAAAGTGGCCCACATATCATTGGCTAGAACTTAATCCCATGACTTAACTGCAAGGAAATCTGGGAAATGTAGTATAGTTGTGTTCCCAGGGTAAAAAGAGAACACTAGTGGTTTTCGCCACACCAACTATTTCATTTGTTCCTAAAATCGAGGAAAAGCACTAACTACTAGGGACTGGCTTCTGGGGCTAGCTTTGTCACTAAGGAATTATAGAAAATTTAACAGGTTCTAGCCTCTTTACTTTTTGTATTATTTGGTCTCACAGAGCTCACAATCTAAAAGAAAAGACAAACATCAAACAAACACACCAATAAACATAGAGTTACACATTAATGTAGGTTCCATTAGAGTGTGGACCTTGGCTCTCTAGCACCTAAAACAGTGCTTGGTACCTAGTTGGTGCTTAGTGATAATTGTTGAATGAGTGTGTGCCTAAAGGCATGAATGAATGAATGAATGAATGAATGAATGAATGAATGAATGGAAATATATAGTGGAAAAAGAATAGGTGCTATGAAGAAAAGCAATAGGGAAATCGAAATTTATTTGGGCGATCAATAAAGGTGTCTTTCTGAGGAAGTAACATTGATGTTGAAACCTGAAGTATGAGTAAGTTAGCAGAGTTGGGTGATAGAACTTTGGAGGCAGAGAAAACAATAGGTTCAGAAGATCTGAGCTGGGAAGAGATAGATACATTTAAGAACTGCAAGAAGGCCATACAGGAACCCAGAGGACCTGGGTGGTCATGGTGGAAGTCAGGCTAGAAAAGTAGGCAAGGACTGTCCCAGGAAAGGATTCTATAATATATTCAGCCTTTTGGTTTTTCCTGCAGGCACAGTGAAAAGCCAGTGTAAAGTATAAAGAAGGATAAGGGATGATGTGATCATATTTTCATTTTAAAAAATCATTCCAGCTTTCTGTGAAGAATGGGTTGAAGGGTAAGAGTAGAAGCAGAGAGACTAGACTAGTTAGGAGGTTATAGTGAATCATCCAAATAAGATGACTTAACCAGAACAGCAGTTTAGAACAAGGTGGAGGCACAGGAGATGGAGGGACTTGAAATGCATGTTGTAGATAAAGGGAAAATGGAGCAGATGGACATATTCAGCAATAGAATCCTCTGGGTCTGTACTGTGTTATTCTTCTCTTTGGAAGGTCATGACAATGACTATGCAACCACTAGACACAAGACATTTAGTGTTGCTTCCTCCAGAGTTCTACAGAAGCTTTGCCCCAACTGTGAAGATGTGCTCAAAGATCAATCAAATAACAAGCATTTAAATTTAGGCTAGATTCTTGGGGTTCTTCAAAATTCACTCCAGAAGATGTTGTATTTCTGTTTCTCTTTGTCTTCAAGAAATTAATTAAATAAATTGCATATTTACAGTAGAGGGTTGTATTTATATGTTAGTGTGGTGTTTGTTTTTTTTTTTTAAGATTTTATTTATTTGACAGAGAGAGACACAGCGAGAGAGGGAACACAAGCAGGGGGAGTGGGAGAGGGAGAAGCAGGCTTCCCGCTGAGCAGGGAGCCCGATGCGGGGCTCGATCCCAGGACCCTAGGACCATGACCCGAGCCAAAGGCAGACGCTTAACGACTGAGCCACCCAGGCGCCCCTATATGTTAGTGTGTTTATGGGTGAATGTATCTTTATCTTTAGTGTCTAAATATTTTACCCATAAAACTATTTTTTAAAAAAAGGTAAATTTTGGACGATTTTTGATTTCTTCTTAATGTGATACTTCACATCTTCTTGCTTCTGTTTTTTCAACTTCATGTTTTAGGAAGTAATCCAAATATTGTAATAGTATTAAAACTTTATCCTTGAATCCAGTGTTCTACTATTTCAGAGTTAGTTGTAATGGTTCAGGCCTTTATTAGAATTTCTTTAGAGATAAGAACACTGTGTACAGAGGCCTGGAAATTTGATGCTCTTAAATTCCATTCTGCTCATCTCCCTCTCCCCATTCGTGCTTGGCTTGCAAATTTATCTCTGTCTGCATTTCTCATCTTGAAAACGGACATCATAGTGATTTCCCAGAGGTGTTTGGAGGGCTATCCTAGTGTTTATCAATCACCTTTTAAGGTGATATGGGTAAAGGGATATTATGATCTTGGGAACTGATGGGTCGGTAATGGCTGCTACACACAAGTAAGAATTCTGTGAGGCCCTGGCAGATATCCTGCAGGGACATTACAACCACAGTCAGTGAAATACATCCAGGAGCTTCCCTCCCTCATTTTAAAGATAGAGCTTCATTTCTGGGGCTCTTCTGGCAATGATACTAACATGTGTTCAGTGTTGTTTCCATTTTAAACAGTTTATCTGAATAATTTTCATCCAAAATGTGCTATTTTGAGTGGATAAAATTCTTCAGTGGCCTAGTGATCTCTGGAGAGAAAAACTGGAGGGGCGGGGTATGATTTTTACAAAGAAATTTGGGGTTGTTTCTGCTAAGCACGTTGATGTTTATAACCTTGTTTTCCATTTCATGCCTAGTGTGATATCACTCACTTTCTCTCTGACATGGGCCCCATTCTGTTTAAAAACCTTTTTCCAAAAATCTTTAGTCATTTCTTTGCTTCGCCCTGTTCTTTCCAGTCGTGTTGCCACCTTACTGCACGATGATGCTTATATGTGATCCAAAGCAGCCATAGGAAATTGAGGGGATCTTGTAAATTCACTTTGTTGTTCTGACTTTAGTTTGTATGTGGAAGTAGGATAGGAATATAAAAATGGCATAAATTGTGCTTTTAAATTCCATGGTGTTACTTGTTATTCTGGGCAGGTATTTGCCTACCTCACTTATCTCAAAACTGATACTTCTCCCCATACAAGGAAAAAAAAAAAAAAGAGCTCAGGACTTAAAGTTTTAGATAAAGCCAGTTACACAGAAGAACTTGAGAGTCAAAGGAATCTTTTTTTTTTTTTTTAAGATTCCCATTGCACAAATCAGCTGAGCAGATCACTGGTTACACTGCATTCTGGCATCTGGCACAGAAAATGAAAACCCACCTGTTCTAAAAGCAAAGTGTTTAAAGAGAAAAAGTTAACCTTCCAAGCATCTGGATTTACTGCCAAAACACTAAAAATGGACTATAAAGCAGAAAAACTATGAGTCAGGTGAACTCTCCATTCTGCTTCAAGGGCAAAGTTCTAGAACTAAAGACAGTGAAAAAGGGAGGGGTGTGTGTGTGTGTTGTTTTCCCCACTTGTACATACCTGCTTTACTCCTATTCTCCGCTTGGAACACAGTCTTTTTATAGTAATAGTGGTAATTAGACCCCTTCCTTTTTAGATGCTATTAATCATCTTTTGGATTTGAAGCCAATGTCTCTACCTCAAAATAGAATGAAAATTCAGCTTCTTAGCTTGTGGCACCCCTGGTCACTCTTAGTACACAACGAAGGTTTATTGGCCTTAGAGACAGACACTATACGAGGCGTATATGAAAAAGCTGCTATAATTGAGTATTTATGAATATCTGTTCTAAAGTCAGTAAAGACGATAACATTAGTACATTGAATTAGACTCTTGGTCCTGTTAAAAATGTGTGTTTTCCTATTACAGTGGCACCAGGAAATGTGTTATGGAAGAAACTAATTATTCTCCTTACTGTCAGATTAAGAATTTGCCTCTAAATCCTAATGTCCATTAGTAATTCATTACAGCTCTATGACTCATGAGTCCTTTGAAAGTTTAAATATTATTTTCTATTTTCAACCTAGTCTTAGTAATATTAGTAGCACATCCTTTTATGGATCTTAAACTTACCTCTTTGAAGTTTTAGTGACTTTCCTGTGGATAAGTCTGTTGTCATCTTTTCTAGACCATTCAAAGCTTTAGAGACTTCACATCTTCTTTTTAATACCCCATATTTTTTTTAGTCTGTCTTTATACAACTACTTCCCCATTCCCTTCAGATACTTCATATATATCTTGTGGGCTATGGTAGCCCAAACCACAAGTGGTATTTAAGGTAGAGACACAGTGTTTTTGTAAGGAGGTCAGATTTTATTTATACGTAATTGTATTTATGATTTCATGTTCTTATAAACAATACCTTCCTCATAATATTATGTGAGGATTAAATGACATAATGCTTGGAAAGCAATTAGCACAGTACTCGGCATGGTAGACACTCAATAAATGTTAACAATTGTTAGTATTTCATTTTTATAACATTTTAATGACCATACACCATTGCCAGCCACTTTCCTTTTTTTTTTTTTAATCCTGAGTTCCTCTTATTCATTAATAGGGGGTATGACCAATTTCTTAATACCACCTCTGGTATTGTCTGTTTCATCCACTCAACAAATGCATTTCCTAAGTATTTTAGGAAATGAGCTAGGTACTAGGGATATGGCTACGAGAAAGGCAAGGTCTCTGCATTCAGAGAGCCCACCACAAACAAGGAGATTACTAGTTACAGGGAATTCCAGGGAATTGCGATAAGGTGCAGTGAGAAGTGCAGCCTCTGCGGGAGAACATAGAAGGGGGAGCTAACCTAGTTCAAGGGGTGGGTAGGCTTCCTGGAAGAAGTGATGTGAAAGCTGAGACCTGGAGGTAAGTAGGAGTCAACCAGCCAGAGGCGGCAAGAGAAGGACCAACATGGGACAATTGCCGGAAGGACTAGTATGTGTGATAGTCGGAGGGGAGAGAAAGTGCTGTTTACTGAGGAACTGAAAGAAATCCAGTGTAATGGAGAGAGAAGTAACAGACAGAGAAGGCTGGAGGTGTGGGCAGGCACCAGATTCCAGGAAGCCTTGCGATTCGTGTCAAGGAGTATGGACTCGATGCCGCAGTAGCTGCAAAATGAGCACTGGCTCCTCTTCATCCATCTAATACCACCCAGCCTGCCTAACCCCGTCCACCTTTTCAAGCCCCTTCCTCTCATTCCCCCACATGACCCCACTTGCCCATGAGTTTGCTCAGTTCCTCCAGTGGAATGCCCTTCCTTAAAGTCTGCAGTTCACATGGGGAAGCATTTGTTGAGTAACCGTTGTGTGCCTGGTGTTGTGAGCCCTCATCCCTCCAACATCTTTCACTCCTTCAGACTACAAATATTTTTTTAAGCACCACCATGTAGAGGGAGCTGTGCTACTTTTAAATGACATTTCTTCTGAGAAGGACCCAGGTGTCCCAATTGGAATAATCTTGTCCATTTTTCTTCATCCCTTGAAATCCTAGTATTTTAAGTAAATCTCTCCCCTGGCTCTTGCCACTTTTGATACTGCGTTGCAGCTAATTACGTCATGAATCTGAAACCTCTACAAGATCTCTGTGTGATAGGGGACAGAGTCCAGGTCCAATGTATCATTGTCTTTTCCACAGCTCCCAACCTGGCATGAGTCCAGGAGCTGCAATGTTCATAATAAATTTATAAATGAATGAATTTTCTGGAAATAGATAAAATAACCTTATTTTCATGCTTCCTAATGACCCACCATTGCCAAGCACAGCAATTAAATTATTTTTTCAAAGTGATTAAACCTGAATCTAGTACAATTTCTCCAAAAAATCACTGCTTTTTACAGGATTCCAAGAGTTACATAAAAACCCCATGAGTGAATAAAATGTTATTAAGGATTACACGTCTAAAGTACTTGAAACTGTATCACCTTCTCTACTGTCAGCTCTGTACTATGCAGTTGCTCATGCTTTTTGTATATCCTTATTATCATGATAAATCAGAAAAGAAGAATAGTGAATAGACTTCCACCTGTTGATTGCTAAAAATAAAATTCTGCCTCGCCTTTAGCTTTTCCGTTTTATGGCTCTCGGCATGAATTTACAGCTAACATTTTTAGTCACTTTAGTCATTTTAGTCACTTCTGCATTTCCTAGGCACACCGATAGTACTTCTGGCAGGTTCTGCCACCCACAGTGGATACTAGAGTTGAATCCTGATTGTCTCCACAGAGAATACTAGAGTTGAGGCTTAAGTCTCTCCAGTGTATTCATGGTCTATTTGAATAAAAGGACAAGGAAAAAAACCACTTCACCCTCGGGAATTTTTAAAAACCACTGAAAAATCTGTGCTGAAACGGTGGACAGTTTTGAACTTGAGACCCATGAAACATGTCTTCAGATACACCGCCCACTCCAACTCGCTGGAACCCACCCATGCTTGCTAATGCTGTTTGAGCCTTATTTGAAACTGCATGAAATGCTTTGAGGGCTTTCCTTGTTAGCTGTCAGAAAGCCATTTCAGATAACCTGCTAAAGCCAACATTAAGAGTATTCTCCCGGGGCGCCTGGGTGGCTCAGTTGGTTAAGCATCTGCCTTCGGCTCAGGTCATGATCCCAGGGTCCTGGGATTGAGCCCCGCATCCGGCTCCCTGCTCAGCGGGAGCCTGCTTCTCCCTCACCCGTTCCCCCTGCTTGTGTTCCCTCTCTCGCTGTCTCTGTCAAATAAATAAATAAAATCTTTAAAAAAAAAAAAAGTATTCTCCCAAGGAGAAGTGGGGAGGGTGGTGGCTTACCAAAGAACGGTGGATTTAGTGATAGGCTTGGGTGGCCTCAGTCATTCACCTGGTCACCATAGTCAATTTTCTTTTCTCGGTTTGGGCAGCAGTCTTTCGGCTGGTTTGGTGATAGTCTCAAATAGCTGATATAATAGAGCTGTTGCTGATTGACAGCGAGATTTTCACTTAAGAAATGACACTTTGGGAATTGTCCCATGCCCCACTTCTATTTAGTTACTTTCCATCCCTTATCCTGTTTCATAATCCTAGAGCAGTTACCAGCTATTGAGTGATAGCTATGTGCCAGGTGCAATACACTCATTATCTAAATCAATCGTCCAGATTATTCTAGGTCAGCACTATTATTATCCTTACATTCAAGATGAGGAGATACCTTTAGAGAAAATAAGTAGCAGCTGTAATTCCATGCTCTTGGTCACTAAGCTGACTCCTGCTTAGTGGAGCATCTCGTTACTACAGACTCAGAGCACATGCATTAACTTCAGTCCTGGCTAGAACAAAGCTTAGCTGTGAAAGTTAATCTCTCAGACACATTCCGAAAACAAACCTCATACTCTGAACCAAAAATCCAGGAGATTTTAGAACTTATCTTCCAACTAGGACAATTTTCCTTGTATAAATTTTAAAAGTTAACTATAAAACTCCAAAAGAATAACTAATATATAGCAATAACAATATTAAGAAATTCTTTTGCTAATATCTGTACTTTTTTTCCAGAACCCTGTAGCATGCTGGCAACCTAAGATATTCTATTATTCAACCAGGCAAAAGAGAAAACCCCAATCTCAGTAGGCAGGCAAGTAAGGTTCTGGGCTTAGGGGTGACCTTCCCACACTGCACAAACCCACTCAGTCTTTTCTGGGTCAGTTATTGGGAATCATTGCCTCCCTCTCTCTTACACAATTGGTGGTACTTTGGAGTAAGGGGAAGACAAATATCACCCCATCAGAATGCAGATCATTCCCACCCGTCAGCACCTCCTCTCCCCTCCCCCACACCACCATTTCCCTGCCTGAAGATGCTCAGAATCCTACTGGCTTAACTTTATCTGGTAAAGGCAAACATGGTTAAAGGCATAGCTATGCAGATAAGTGTTTTTGAGTATTATGTTCATCTTTATTAACTATTAGTAATGAGAAGGAAGGGCTCTTAGGTAGATCAGCAGACTGTTGTACACCTGGCCTTTTTAAGCTGTCAATTCCCTTATGTGTTTTCACTTTTTATCACAGAAATTTTATAGGTATTAATTTCTAAAAATATCCAAAGTGGAATTGTGTTCTATAAGTACTTAAGCTTACTATTAAAAATTAATAATAGATAAATTTTCTTAGACGTTAGATTGCCGGGTATTTTTCTAATCAAAGAATTTGATGCATTTGAGTACAATAAAACTCATTTTGTTGAAGTGTGAATGGACTGGTCCTTCTAGGAGTCTCACAGTTTTGCCATGGGGTAGACAGACTCTTTGAGGAAAGAGTCAATATTCATACACACAGAGAAATTAAGTCATCATTTTAACTCACTCTCAAACCTATCAACTTTCACATTCTACCTTTAAATGAGCAAACGAGAGAGGTGTTACACATACACACATACACACATACATGTATATTTATGCACACATGCAGAATAATATTTAATTGCCAACTATTTCTCTTACTTGGGAATGGGTTTATGTTCTTGGCAGTGAATTCTGTGGTTTGGGAAATCCCATTAGAGGACAGCTTATCTCATTATTGAATTTTAACACAGTTTATAAGTTCCTTTTATGAAGTTTTAGTTACAAGTTCCTCTTATTTCTTTCATTAGACATACCTCAGGCATGATTCTATTTTCAATTTTAGTGTTACAAAACACCAGCAGTAAGAACAGAATGTGAATCCTAGAAAAGGTGAAGTAAGCCATTCATTCATCAATGCAATTTACTTTAGTAAAGCCAGTAAAGACTGTAGAGTTTGGGTTTTTATCTTTTGCACATTGTCCTGCTGGAAATCATGTTTTGGGGGCTCTTCTTACTTTAAACACCTGAAAATTGTGTCATTTTTTTTTTTCTGTTAATGGGATGGGATGCTAAAAGGACTTGAGATGAGCTGCCAATTGCCACTAACCCCTTTTTTCCTAAACATTCGGGTCAGGGAGCAATCTGAGGGTGCTTTTTACTTTCACGTTGAAGTCCCCCAAGCCTGTTAGGTTCCCCAAATCACATTTTATAGACATCAGAGACTTCAGTGGTGTGTGTGGCTTTTCTTTTGGTTTCTCCGAAGGGGTTTCATTGACAACCCATAAAATCTTAGAATATGTAGGATTCCTTATTTCTATATTTCTTGGTAATAAAATCTAAAATAAAGAGAAGAGAAAAACTCTAACTTCCAGATGTTGAAATGTTTTGTTCAATACTGTAGTGCAGTTATCTGAAAATTGAGTGGCATTAAGTCAGTCTATTTTATATCATCTTTCATTTTGCATATTCTTACTCAACATCTTTTTAATCCCAGCCATTGGAATCAGATAATATAAGAGTGCTATTCTGCAAATGCTATAAGCCTGTCCTAGCTTACCTACACCTTTCTTGTTTTTGTATATTTCCCTACTATAGGCACATTTTTTATTGTTCAGAAACGCTTGTCAAGAATTTAGATTAAAAAAAAATAAACTTGTCAAGAAGCAAAATGTGGTATAAATCAATTTCCTGTCATTGTCCAAACTGAAAAGATTAAAAAACCAATTACCTGAAAGAATGGTAACAGTGTTTTTCTAGTTTTCATCCCTTATGAAAATGTTCACATTGTAACACTCAATGCAACACTCACTCTTTTTTACATGAGAAGTCATATATATGAAAAATGATTACAATACAAACCTGTTTATTTTTCTTTAAAATAGTTCTGTAATTGAAATGAATACACTCAATTTCACGTATGTCCATTTAGAAAAGGAAGAATATTAGAAAGAGATTTGAGGGGAGCATGCTGAACCACTTTCCAATTGAAGTCCCCCCAGAGACCTGAGTTTCTAATGGATTTCGAATACACAGTACAAAAAGTGAATGAATCGTATCCTTACTAATAGCTTTTTTTTTGAAGGACAAGATCCGGTTAATTATTTGGGAAGGAGGGACGACATTGCAGAGCTCTAATGAAGAAATATTTAAGGAACCTCACCTTTTCTTCCAACTAGTTCAGGAGCCAGAACACCTTTTTATTGCCAGAATACACCATTCATGGGCAATCATTCAGAGTGGCCTAGCCACCATTAATGATATCTCTGCTCAGCTGTTTGTTTTCCACCTGTGTTCATAAAAATTAAAGTTAATAGTTAAAATGGATAAAAGAAAAATGTAAGGATAAGACATGGGTAAGTTTGGAACCCAAATTAGCATCTGTTGGACTCCAGGACTCCAAAGTCCTCAAAGGAGTTGAGGCTAAGAAGATGATTGAAGCCAGGTGATGGAATGGATTCAAGTTCTGAAGCTAGAAAGGATAGAGCAGCAGGTACAGGAGAAAGGCTGCTAGGAATCTCTCAATACTGCCAGAATTCGGGGGATAATCCAGGAGCCATGACAAACCATACTTAAAACACAAGAAATACATCCAGACAAATCTCGACAGTATAATTTTTCACTGGTTGGTTTAAATTGCCAAATTAGGGTCTAGATTTTGCTTTTAATTTTGCTTTTTAATTCTTATTAAATAAAAGTTTTAGCTCAATGTGGTACAGTACAATTTTGACCATCACCGTCAAACTGTTCTTGAGAGCATCCAAGTCTAAAACAGATTGAAAGTTCAGGAAGCAACACCAGTTCATTTCTACAAGCTCATTTTGTTCTTCTCTAAACAGTGGTAAAGGAAAGACATTTCTCAGATTTTCAGCAGTGCCCTTTCATTGTTAGCAAAGAGGCCAGAATTAAATGAACTATGACAAGTGCCCTTTCGCCCCCAGACCCAAAGTGCAGGGCGATTGGCAATTCAGGATGAGATGTCTTCTAGAGCTATGGCCTATCTTGTACCCATTCTCCGGCATAGAGCACTGGGATCTCCAATATTGGCGCCATCAATCCAATTATGAAGACGGTGTTTATCAAATGGCTCACTACTATGCCCCCCCCCTTCTGTGTGTGTGTGTGTGTGTGTGTGAGAGAGAGAGAGAGAGAGAGAGAGAGAGAGAGAGAAAGAGAGATACTGGAAGGAGATGTTATCAAATTTCTTCTGAAGCAGCACTGGCCAATTGAAATATAATGCCAGCCACATACATAATTCAAAATTTTCTAGTAGCCACATTAACAAATAAAAACAGGTGAAATTAATTTAAATTTATTCTACTTAACCCAATATATCAAAAATATCATTTCAACATGTGATCAGTAAAAAAAAAAAAGCTATTAGTAAGGATACGATTCATTCACTTTTTGTACTGTGTATTCGAAATCCATTGTATGTTTTACATCTCACAGCATCCCCTCAAGTTGGATTAGGCACATTTCAACTGAAATAGCCACATGTGGCCAATAGCTGTTAGATTGGACGGCCCTAATCTAAAACATAACTCCCTCTTAGCTGACAGTATCCCATTCGAAATGCCTCGCTTCTGATGTTGCAGCTCTCTATCTGAATGTGTTTTTCTTTACAGAAGAAATCCATATGTGTAAATATTTTAATCTAGATTCTAACACACACAATCACGAACACATACACACACTAACATCTGAGTTTGAATGACCTATCCCAATTTCCTTCTACAAAAGTATGAAAAATGAAACATCTCCTCTCTCCAGTGCTTTCTGAGGAAGCCTGTGTGCCTATTATCTTGCACGTTAATGGGTTACCGTATTTCGTGTTGTCAGAGCTGCTGACTCATTGCCTCTGAAAAGCACTGCAGCCCATGGTGACCGTTGGACAGAACGCCAATAACGCCTGCCCACAGCTTCTGAAAAGCTGACCTTGTAACAACATCCACATTCTTTGGGTTGGTTTTGCTGACATACTCTCAACTCGAAAACTGTTTTTAAAACAAAAGTATAATGAAGTATTGAGCTTCTAAAAGCAATTGTATTTCAGTTCATTAAATTATCTGACTGTGTCAAGGAGGGCAAAGCAGTAAGGAAATGAGTCTTCAGAGGGAACCATCCTTGAAAGTTGACATTTGAGCTTCAGGCATATAATTCTTGGGGACGGTGTTCTAAGACAACATGGGTGTCCAAATGAAACAAGGCTGTCATGGGATATGTTTTTCAACTTTCTCAAGAACCTTTATTAGGTCTGTATTACTGACCTATTTAACATTCTATTTAATTTTTTTCAAAATTGCAAAATTTATCCGACTCCCCACCCTAAAAATGCTCTCCTCAAATTAAACTTCTAAGCAAAGGTGTATAAGATGTTCTCCATTAATTAATAAAGACTAAGCTACTATTAAATACTTAAAACAGGGATCAAATTAACCAGTAACTATTCGATACAGCTCTGGCTAGTGGGTAAGATGATCCTTCACACTAGACTCATCTATACATGTCTATACAGTCTAATCTGCACTTACATTAAAATTACCATATGATTCACATCTCACACGGAATAGCCAGAGTCGGCTTTGCTGATTTTAGTGAGTTTCACATAAACTCGAGCTGAACTGTGTTCAGCTAGTTGTTTTGGCACTTTCTCACCACTAGGGGGAGATCAAGGCTCCTCTCTAGCCTCTGTTCCCAACCTGGAACCCCCAATGAGTGATGATAGAGGTGAGTCAAATGCCAAGTTTATTGGCCCATGATATGGAAAGGAAATAAAATTATATCTTTGGAGGAAACCTAAAATTTGGCAGCCTGCAAACCCTGCAAACATGGTTTGTTTGTCCTATCCAGTTTGAGGCAACATTTATAAATTTGAAGATTTCATGTAAAAATCTGGATTTCCATCTTGAATTTGAAAATAGGAAGATGTGGCCATCCTGGGTCCATGCTTCCATGTGGCACAGCCAGAGGGAGGTGCTCTCCTTACACAGGGCACACGCTCTTCATTTCAACTCCATCACTACTACCCTTTTGTTTTTCCCAACACTGAAACCAAATATCATGTGCCACATATAAATAAGCGTGCATCGTTGTTTTCTTGTTGTAAAAAGCTTTGTTGCTTCGGTTTCTTTTTTACTCGGGTCGCTATCAAAAGTGGTAAAAATAAAACGTATACCAAGCAAATCTCTTATAATTTCAAGGAGAGTGAGAGCATAGTTTTTTGAGATAGTAAAAGATGCTCATAGATGCAAAATATGTTGGCATATTATGCCTAGGTCTCCTTGACCTATACCCACCTATTTCCCCTTTTCCATCAATTATATGGGCCTATGAGCTTAGAGTTTTCCAGCACTCAGTCTCTGCCGAATTATTGTTAGTTGGAGTACAAGATCCATATGCACGTGTTTGCATATGTGTGCGCACGCACAAACACACACACACACACCTTGCCCTTTGTTAAAGCAAGTACCCTCTTTTTCCCTTTTCTCCTTAGCGTCCATTTCCTTGAATTCAATTTTCTCCACAAAGTGGTAAAATCTAGAGGACTGAGATTCGGGCAAGGATTCTAGGAAAGACATTTCTCAAGTGTTTGTTCCAGGTCTTAAGCAGAAGGGGTCCTTTTGACTTCTTGTGATCTAGCTTTCTGATCATAGTATAAACCATTGGTAATATCTGCTTCCCACACATGATGAGGGATTGGGAGATCAAGATACCATCTCTCATTTGTCACCACTAACTCTAACTACCAAGGAATATCTCTCATGACTGTCTAGACAAGGATTTGTAAAATCAGCATATGAAGGGCAAATCTTTGCATGCAACATAGTAGGGGCAAAAAAACACATCTGCATTCAGTTTGTACCCACAGAGGAAATGTGGAAATAAAGTTGGATTGGTGTAGTATAAACAAATTGCAACAAGTACAACAGATATTCTGATTTACTCACTTCATTGCTTCTTGATCTTAAAAACAAGTGGTAATAGGGGTGCTTGGGTGGCTCAGTCGGTTAAGCGTCTGACTTTGGCTCAGGTTGTGACCTCAGGGTCCTGGGATCGAGCCCCACATCGGGCTCTCTGCTCAGCAGGAGCCTGCTTCTCCCTCTCCCTCTGCCCTTTCCTCCGCTTGTGCTCTCTCTCAAATAAATAAATAATTTTTTTTAAAAACAAGTGGTAATATATATATTAGCAATCATAGTTAACATCTGTTGCATTTACTATGTGTCAGGGGCTGTACTAAGTGATCTCCTTTAATCTTTGGAACAACCCTGTGAGGAAAGATCCGTTATTCCTATTTTAGAAGTGTGGCACATGGGGCTTGGAGTGGCTATGTAATTTGCCCAATATCACAGAGATTCTGTTCAATCTCAGAGCCTTCACTCAACCTCCTTACAATATTCCCTTCCCCCTAGGGCAATTGTTCTCAAAGTGAAGTCCCCAAGACACTCTTAGGGGATCCTTGAGGTCAAACTACTCTAATAATAACTCTAACATGTTATTTGCTATTTTTACCATGTGGACATTTGCAGTGATGAGGCAGATGTAATGGTGGGTAAAACTGACTGTCACCTTATTACAATCAAGACAGTGGCACCAACGTGTCTTGGTAGTAATTATATTCTTCACTGCCGTGCATTTACAGTAAAAAACAAAGCAAGCAAGGGTCAGCAACAGCAACAACAAAAATCTAATTAAATCTTGAAACTCAAGTATACATCCTTTTAATATTCTGTGTGGGGAAATGGGAAGTGAGCATAAAGCTCTTAAAATATATTAAGGGACAGTGGTTGCCTACAAGTAAAATTGTTTGGTTTGCAAACTGAACTAGCCACTTCTTTTATAGAACAATACGTTTACTTGAAAGAACAACTGGCAGGGCGCCTGGGTGGCTCAGTCGGTTAAGCCACTGCCTTCGGCTCAGGTCATGATCCTGGAGTCCCGGGATCAAGTCCCGCATCGGGCTCCCTGCTCGGCGGGGAGTCTGCTTCTCCTTCTGACCCTCCTTCCCTCTCATGCTTTCTGTCTCTCATTCTCTCTCTCGCAAATAAATAAAATCTAAAAAAAAAAAAAAAGAATTTATTAAAAAAAGTGTAATACCTTTAAAAAAAAAAAAAAGAAAGAACAACTGGCAGACAAACTGTGGTTCTTCAGACCTGGTATTTGGCAACGATTTCCTTGAAAATGAATGAAGTGAGCCTGTCACGTCAGAGAAAACTAACAGTATTTTCTGACTATGATAAAATTCAGACTTTGAAGTAAAAATTAGAATCTTGGAAAGCTTGCACCTGCCACTGTGATCTTGACAGCTTCCCAGTACCTAAGAGCCTTTTCTGATGAGATTGATGGTGATAGTAACAAATAGGACTTTTTGTCATTGACAATGAAAGGCATCAACGTTTGGAAGATCTGCATAACTCAGTGAGCCAATACTTCCCAAATAGCCAATGTTATGAAATCATACAAGAGTAAAAAAATCTATACAAAGTATGAGACAGATAAAGAATTTTAACATCACGGACTATGCAAAGTTCATTGATGTGGCTCAGGTTCCACACTGCAACTCACCTTTAAGAAACAACTGTTTGCTGAGTTTCAGCGTCATATCAAAGAAAAATATCCACAGTCATCTGAAAGGTTATCACATGCTACCTTTGCAAACTGCACATCTATGTAAATGTGGAGTTTCTTCATGTTCTTCAACCAAAACAGCTTATTGCCATAGGTTAAAAGCAAAAGCAGATATGAAAATCCAGCTACCTTCTTTCTGTTGAGCCAAACATTTTTAAAGAGATTTCCCAAAATGTAAAACCATGCCATACATCTCCTATATTTTTAGTTTGGGAAAATATTGCTATTTTATTAAAAATAGAAATTATTTATGTTATATCGAAGGAGTTTATCATTGTTACATAAACAAATCTATAAATAAATATTTTAAGTCAATAAATAAATATTTTAAGTCAATTTCTTTTTTTTAAGATTTTTTTTATTTTATTATGTTATGTTAATCACCATACATTACATCATTAGTTTTTGATGTAGTGTTCCATGATTCATTGTTTGCGTATAACACCCAGTGCTCCATGCAGAACGTGCCCTCTTTAATACCCATCACTGGGTATTAAAGTATTAAGGGGAGGTATTAGAGGTATTAAAGGGGAGGGGGGTGGGTATCCCCCCACCCCCCTCCCCTCTAGAACCCTCAGTTTGTTTCTCAGAGTCCATAGTCTCTCATGGTTCGTCTCCCCCTCCGATTTCCCCCCTTCATTTTTCCCCTTCCTGCTATCTTCTTTTAAATCAATTTCTGATAGGTAAATGTTGATAGATCTAACACACATAAACAAAAGCTCTTTGGGATTTTCAGAACGAGATGTCTGAGAACCCTATGATGTGGTGTATAGTATCTTTTTTTAAAAATTCAAAGTGGCATGGCACCTTACTCATATCAAATTAAATGCTATATCTTTTATCTTCATTTTTTAAAAAAATACTCCTTCCCTCTAAGCGTATTCGAGGCCATCAGTCAAGGTAGAAATATATCACTGAAGGGCAAACCCTGAACATTCATTCCCAGAATCAGATCCTTCTTTCCCTTTATGATTTCCAGAAAAAAAAGTATTTCTTTGTCTAAGAAAAGACCCATCCAGATTATTCACATAAATATTTGTTTCTGGGGAAACAAGATGTACAAGAAATATTGCAAGCAAATAAATAAATAAGAATCTGGTTTTCATGCCAGAGAATTTGTCACTGAAATTATATCCAAATAACTGCTGCATTTGCATACATGTTGTTTTATGAGCATGAGCTTTATGGCTAGGCTTTATGCATATTAGAGAAGAGTAATGTTTTTTTAAAATGTGGAACTCCATGTGCTTAGTACAAAAAATTAATTCAGGGTATTTGTGGGATGTTTGGTACTCTGCAAGCAAACATTTACTCCCCTATCCAGCCGCCCCCCCCCACCCCGCCTTTTTAATGTCACTAAGATAACTGGCTAAGGTCCTAGAAAATCTTTTTTGAATTTTGGTTTTTTCCCCCCTATATCCAGTTTCATGACTTCCTTCTTTCCCTCCTTCCTTCCTTTCTTCTTCTTTTTTTTTCCTTTCTTCTTTTCTATTTGTTTTGATCTTTACATCATGGTAAAATCAAACAGACACACATCAAATCACACTGTATCATTAGTCTCTTAGAACTGTGCAGCACTTTAACAAATGAGTGAACACAGAATCTGAGCAAGATAGTGATGGTCACGTATTCCCAGGGAGATTTCAGTAGAATCTATGATATACCTGCATGTGGCTAATTAAAAAGTTGTCTTCTTAAAAATTAATTGAATTCATCTTTGGCACAGTTTGATTTAACCCTCCAAGTTCAATTTAATTCTCTTTTTTACCAAATTGGCAGGTATACTGTATGCAAGAGATAAAAGGCTGATGATCTTGGGTAAATATTTTTTTTTCCTGGGCAGCAAAAATATGTTAATCTTTATGCCCTACTTGGAATTAATTTCAACATGGAGAGTTTAAAGATTTAATGAGGTCATCACTATGGAGTGCTTGTTGCCTATGCTTTGTTTTAGTTGCATGTTCTACTTAATTCATGAACTGAGATTTTCATCTAAGCAAACTGGAGATACTTATGTTTAGTGATTGTGTAAGTAAAGGAGATACTCATTGGCTTGCAATTGTATTTTTAAAAAAGATACAATATGAGATAATCACTCTCTTTAAACATGTATTCTGGGACAATGACTCCTCTTTATCTGATATTTTGGGATACATTGGTTTTGTGCAACAGAGGTTTCTATAACAAAATAAGCACTACTAATGATGATCTACTGGCTCACCCTGAAATGTAGCAGAAATGTAGTCTGTGTGAATGTGAGTATGTTAAAGTATGAAAGAGACTAAAGAATCATTTAGTGACTACAGATGTCCCATATTTTCATATATGTCATAGCCTTTAATTACTAAGTTTGATGAAATAATCTCATAGTCAAAAAGGGGAAATATTGGGGTCCCTGGGTGGCTCAGGGTTAAGCATCTGACTCTTGATTTGGGCTCAAATCATAATCTCATGGTCATGAGATCCAGCCATGAGTTGGGCTCCGCACTGAGCGAGGAGTACACTTGAGATTTTCTCTCTCCCTTTCCCTCTGCCCCTCCCCCACTGTGTGCATGAGCACTCTCTCTCTCAAATAAAAAAATAAATCTTTTGAGAGAGAGAGAACATGAGCAGGAGGAGGGGCAAAGGGAGAGGGAGAAGCAGACTCCTGCTGAGCAGGGGGCCGGAGGGGGGGGGGGGGGGGGGCTGGATCCCAGGACTCTGAGATCATGACCTGAGCGGAAGGCAGATGCTTAACCAACTGAGCCACCCAGGCACCCCTAAATAAATAAATCTTTAAAAAAAAGTTGAGGGGGGGAAATTTATGCTGAATATGTATGGATCAGTAAAAATAGAAAAAAAAAAGTAAAACAAAAAACTTCCAACAAAATTATATATGGTTTATAATCCCTCAATTTCATTAAAAATTATGTGTGTGTATATATGTGTGTGCAAATACATATATGCATATATATAATTGGAAGTAAATGTATAAAATCTTCACAGGGATTGCCTCTGGGTAGTGTAATGTGGGTGACATTAACTTTCTTTATAATGTATTATATTTTCCACATTTCTTAAAAAGAAAGTTATCACTTTGATTACCAAAATAACTTTGTAAGTTTCCAGCCATCTCTTGATCCATTTTTATTAAACTTGTTTATTCATAAATAGTAGCATATGGCTAATTATTTTTTTACATTTCTTATTTTCAAAGAGAAAAAAGCCATGGCCCTCAAGTGAGTTCTTAGCGGTTAAACCCCTTTGAGGATCACTGGCCAGGTGCAGTGCAAGTCATTAAACACACAGGGTGGGGGATGTCTTTTTAAATGCAAATATCATCTGCGTATGCCACTGCCTTATCCTTACAGTAAGATACAACGGCAAGAAACACAAAGGCGGTCCTTCTGAAAAAAATGCCACGCACAAAACAGAACTGAGAAATTCTTTATAAACCACCTTCTTCCTTCTTGGCACCTTTAAAACAGTTGACTGAATACCCAGCTGAACTGATGTTGACAGGCAAGTCACCATAGTCTTTCCTTAAGAGTTCCTGAATGTCAGCAGGTCTCTGGCTTTACGGTGTAAAAAATTCTACATTTACCGCTGAGTGTATATGTCCATTCCTTCTGACAGCTATGTTGTCCAAATGTCGTTGTTCTTTCTGCTTTATCTTACTCTAGCCTAAGTGATGAAGTATGATGTTTTATCCTTGTCTGTTGGTGAAATATCAGGAGGGAAACTGAACAGCCAGCTGCTGTCTTACACTTGCTCAGATATTCTCTCGTGGTCTTCTGATGTGTTAGAGGGAGTATGAAAGGAGGTGACGAAGAGGGGCAGCCTGGCAGGGACCCTACCTTCCCTGTATAGGTACCTATTTTTTTTAAATTGTGAGGTATAACCCATGTTTCTGCAACCACTAGACTATAATTTGAGGGACAGAAATGACAGGTGCATGACTCCCTCTGAAGTTAGATTAATGTCCTTATTTGGACAGATGTAAGAACTTCATAGAGACAGATGCAGCCAGGCTCACTAGGGCTTCCCTGGGGACCTAGAATCCCCAATGGGGGAGTCCACCAGGCTGTGTGATCTTGTCCTTCTGTGGTAGGGCCACACTGGATCTGAACAGCTCAACTGTCCCAGAGCCACAGCTTCTTCATCCTAAGAGCTCAAAGCAACAGTCTATTATGCCCTTAATAGGAAATATATACAAACAGCCAAGACCTGCCTGGTTCTCAAGATGAACTCTGTGTCAACAAGAACAAATCCTTAGAATAGAGAGGGTGCCCAAGTACCCCTGAGCACTATTCTGTCCCCACCTTTAAAGCCATCCAGAAAGGCCTCTTTCCCAGAAGTCTTCTCCCTGACTCTGCCCTACTATTGTTGTGTCTGGGGTGATTCTCAATTTAGTCCAATTTAGTCCTGTTTGTGTCCATGTCTACCCCACATCCATCTTACTGTAGCTTCCTAAGGCACTTTGACATTCTTAAACCAATAAATAATAATCTGGTGAGATGATCTGAATAGGTTTATATCACAGGCCCGTGTAGATACCAAGTGAGAAGATGCTGAGCTTTGTGCTCACTAATTATTCCATCAGCAGTCATTTACTCAAACAAACATCTAATGAGGAGGATCATCCACATGAAAGATGACATGCTCAAGATGATGTAGAAATAAACAAGACAGTCCTTGCCCTCTGGTTGCACATGTTCTTACAGGGAGATGAGAAAATCCCTGGCAATTTTACATGGTGACACAGGCTGTAGGAAGGACCTCAAAGGCTGGTGTGGAACCATCAAGGTCTGGGGGTGGAGGGCGTCTAAGAACAGAGCTGGGGGTATAGGAAGGAGCTCGATGTGGTATGTAGAGTTGGAGGAAGCTTCGGAAGGGGGATTAGGTTTACCTTGTGCAACTTCAGAGGTCTAGATGAGGCCAGTGGTAAAATTATAGAATGGTATTGGGAACAGAGAGGGACTTGAGCCATCTGCACCTGGGTTCGGATGGTTCTAAATGGCATGACTGTCATTTGGGGCTGGATAATTATTTTCTGTTGGGGGCTGTGCTGTACATTGTAGGACATTCAGCAGCATCCTTGGCCCCTACCTGCTAGATGCCAATTGCACCTACCTTCCCTCCACAACTAAAAATACCTCCAGACATTGCCAAATGTCCCTGGGGTGGTTCAGAGTCACCCCGGGGGTGGAGAACCATCGGTCTAGACCAACACTCTCAGTTTACTATGAGAAAACTGAAACCCAGTTAGTATAGAGACAAAAATAAAACCCCAACTTCTGATCATAGTTCAGTCCCCTATCTACAGCACCAGAAGATGCTGCAGGCACTTTTCGGGATTGTTTTTCTTCCCCTTCTAGCTTCTTCTTGGTTGTTGAGGATCTGACTGTTGCTGTGTCCACAGAAGAGGGTTGGCCAGGACCCTGAACTCAGCCTCAGCACTGGCATGAGACCCTAGCATGCCATTTGTGAATATGACAACAAAGAGTCACAGAACCTATGTCAGTCATTGAGAAATTATTTGGACAAGTAGATACTGTTTCTCAGGCGACTTTCATCATTCTTAGCCAAAATCCTTTAATAGCCCCTATAATTTATGCCAACTGACAATGTCAAACACCAGAAAAGACGAAGTTTCATATGTCTCTGAATGCAGTGTGGCTCTCCATCTTAGCATTTCTCTGGAATATCCCTTGTCAGTCTATGGTCGTCATCATCCGTAGCTGTTTCTCATAACATGGAACCAACCTCCTATAATCTGAAAGGGATCTGAAAGCCGGCTCCCTCCCCAACTCTGAAATCTAGTAAATTAGACTCGTGGCACAATAGTCTCCCAAGCATAACTAAAAAAGAAGACTATAGCATAAGTACTGGAGAGCACCATCTTCAATCCTCCTTTTAACCTGTAGACTGACTTTTTCCTACATAACAATGAAAATAGATAAAATGCCTACTTGGTTTCTTTATTTTTCAATGTGAATAAAGGCCTTTGAATTCTTCCAAGTGTGATGAAACTATTTTCAGCATGGTGCAAACTGATAGGGGTAAGAAAGAGGAAATTGGATCAAATATTTATAAGAAAAGAGAAATGTAAATTTATATGTATTATTCATGCCATAAATAGTACTGCAGGCCTTCTCTGCATCAGGCAGTGTTCTAAGCATCAGGGATATAGTAGTGAACAAAATTCCTGCCTTTGTGGAGCTTATATTCTAATATGAAGTGATGAACAATGAATAAATAATAAATAGTGGAAGTGCTATGCAGGAGAATATATCAGAGTGAGCTGTAGAGCATGAGGAGGGAGTGCTATTTTAGGTGGGAAGATCAGTAGGGGCATGAATATGGATAAAAATGTGATTACTAACTCCACCCCAGCCTAATATCCGGCTGGCTCCCACATACTCTCAGTTGGAGTGACCACTTCCGCCATCCTTGTGTAATGAATGCATGTGCTTGACCAAATCCCACCACCACAAGTGATTGTTAAGCCTTCAGTTAAGTCGATACCATTAGTTTGAAAATTACTATCTTTTTTAGGTGGCCCATTTTGTGTGCTCTATGTTGAGGGGTTTATTTTATTAAGCAAAAATCTGCCTCCTGCCACTTCTGCTCAACCTGTATGTCTAAAATATGGCACCCCAAATTAGCAAAATACTCCTTTCTCTTGTGGTAAGATACTGACTCCTATCTTCAACCAGACAGTGACTGAAAGCTTTTCAGGGAGCTAGAAAAAAAAGAGTACTTTATTTTATCTCATGACACTAAATTTTAATTTCTAGTTACAAGTTATTCAAACAAGAATTTGGTAGCTGATGTAGAATTTAAATAAGACTTCGAAGAGAGAAAGGTATTGTTTTTTATTCCCACCCAATGTTCATGGGATACTTTTGCTTTGCAAGTATCCAATGGGCTGCAGCAGGAGGAGAGAGTAGGATGGATGCCTTTAATTCAGTGGCACTTTGGGAGACCATCACCCTGCGGCTCAGAGCAGAAAGAAATATAGATATTCAGTTTCTGCGTACTCTGGAGTAGTCACAGGGGATAGAAGCCAAGAGGGATAGGGAGAGAGCTGCCTCCAGGTTCAACATCGGCTTTTGATCACTGCCTGTGACATACAAGCTGAAACAGGGCCACTCCTGGGTGGAGAAGGAATAGCAAGCAAGAAAGCTAGCTTACAAGCAAGGTATCATTCAAGTTGCAACTTTTACTGAAGTCATAGATCTCAGGTAAGGTGCAACCTGAGCCACCCATGGGGTACTTTAACACAGCATCTCCATCTGAGCATTGTCTCACTCCTAGTCGCTTACAGTCTGAGATAACCCAGGGACCTAGACAAAAAACAAAAATGCAAAACATCTTTCCCCAAGTTGCCAGGTAGAAGAGCAAAAACCAGCAGCATGATCCTAAGAGGTCCCCAGGCCAATACCAAAGGATATCTTGAGTGACTCTCTATTGTAGGTACAGCTAGATGTCAGTTTCCTTATGTGTGTGATATACATTATATAGTCTTATAGAAAATTATATAAGATTGTGTAAGATTTCCATTTTATTTCCTGATGTTGGGGCTCAGAGAGCTGCCTTCATGAGGGAGAGAGAATATTTTTGATATATAACTTATTCCCAGATGCATGGCTCTAATTTACCTGAACCCCCAATTAAAAAAAAAAAGTAACATGCACTTTAAGAAAACAAAAAAATGTTTGAAAGTACTACTGTTGTAATAATACATTTAATTCAAAGAATGCCAAATCCATGTCTGTACCTAGAATCTAAGTACGGGGAAAGAAGGCTGGGTTCTGATGTGACACAGAACAAGGATTCCTTATGTCGTGAAAATATCTTTATCTCCTGTGAAATAATCTCCTCCAATAATGAATATATCTGAAAATTTGGATTAGAGCAAGGGGGAGTTACTGTATAGAATTTTCTCTAGGAACCTAAAATCACAGGATGCCAGAAGCATAGTTACTGTAATCCTCATCCTCATCAAGAACCGGGGTTGAAGTCAGTAGGGAGGGAAAGTGGAGGCACAGGGCTGGAGACAGGGGGCACCTTTCTCCCATCCTGGGTGCAGAGCTAGGCTCCTGTCGTCCCTTGCTTTTCCACCCCCATTGCCATCAGACGCCTTCTCTCCTTCATCTGCTATGATCCCATCCCACTCTCTTCCTTCATCTTAAGGAAGGAAGATTGGAGAGATTTCCTGAGCCTCAACTCCCTGCAGCTTCAAGCTCGCCAGCACCTGGGGTAGTAACATACAGCCTGTGCAGTTGGTAAGGAGAAGAAGGGGCAAGGGAAGGATGAGAGAGACTGGTGGGAAAGAAGAGCTGGTGGCAGATGGTGAGCGGGTGCCTGGGTCACCATTGGGGAATCTGCTGGCAAGTGCCATCTTGAACCTCTCTCTTCCACTTCTTCTCTGTGAGTTTGCCCAGAAGGCAAAGGATTAGAAAATCATTCAGCTTTGTTAAGAAATAAACAGGCAATTTTATGAACTATTTATTATTTATGTTATTACTACATAATGTAATAAATCATACGTATCATTAAATAACGTCAGGTTGCCTTTGTGGTAGTGGACTCTTGGAGGATACCTACTTAGGATTGCTCAGGCTTAAATCATTAAAGGAAATGCTGGTCTGAGGACTCTGACCTCAGCTGTAATTTCCTTGACTTTGGTAGAAATTATGGTGACACAATATTCCAGAAAATTACCTACTTGGGAAACAGAAAATTCCATGTTTTCCCCCTTTGGGAGTTTTTAATCAAATAAAACTAAAGAGGTATGTCAGGACCCCAAGGTCCAAGGCCACTGTCTGTTATTAACCAGCTGCTTAATCTTGGACAGTCCCCCTGGGCCTCAGCATCCTCATCTATAAAGTGACTTCTGGCACAAATGTCCATTTTTCTAAATATTTCTTAGGGTAAATGAAAACCAAGTTTCTGAGTTGAGTATTACAGACCCTTATTAGTGTATGAGGGGATTTGTAAAATACCGTATGTCCTAGATCTGTAATAAACATGTAAGTGTAAGTGGCTTAGCTAAATAAAAGTATATTTTCTCATTGCAGATAAATAAGATTTGCCAATCCCTGGATGAAGTGCTTGGGAAATCTTTAGATGCCATAGTCAACTGCCATTTCAAAAAAGAGAAAATAGATGGTTTTGGAAAGTTCATGCTGTTTCTTCACTGAATTTTAGGTAAGTGTATCTGAAACAAAGAATTTAAGATGGACATTGCACTAATTCCCCTTAAAAGTGCTTCTCTCCTTTACACGAAAAGAAAATGGGGTTAAATGTTATCAGTGTTCTGTACTTCTGGCGAGGGGCCGCACGGTGAAAGACTTAGTTTCTGTGCCTTTCATGGTTTTGTTGTTGTCAGAAATCACCTGAGGTATGAGGTATGAGATACAGACACTCTGACATTCTTCCTGGCTCCCATTAAGCAAATGCTGGAATACTTCATTCAATTCTAAAGGTCATCTAATTTTTTAAATATATGGAAGTATTTAGTATCAGAGTAATAAGCCAGAATGAGGCAAAACTACTAGAGGAAAATTTGATGGGGGTAGTGACAGTTTAATCATTAATAAGTCTGTGTGTCCGATACAAGGGTAACATTTCAGAGGCTGCCCATGGGGATATTTTAGCCTGCTTAAATTCAAGTAGGACATAGTTTAGGTTAGGTGTGGTTTTTAAACTGCTGTATATGATTAAGCACACACATGGGCTCACATACATTAAGCCTGGTTTTGTTTGACCGTAAAATGGATGGATAAATATTTTTTACATCATCATCCATAATTACCCTGCCATGCTACAAAAGACATAAGCCTGCAAATTGGCGCTTTACTATTAGTCGGCAATCTGCCATTGTCATTTCTCAGCAGAATGGAAAGGAATGGAGGAATTGAGTGGTGGTTGTCTTCAGGAAGTTGTGTGGCTTTCTACCTCCTCCAGAGTCCAGTTTGCAAAGTGTGATTGTATCATCTACTTTGAAGAATGGTGATTTCCAGAACGTCAAAATAAACCTCTGTTCACAATTCTGAATAGAACAGTGCAACTGACAGAGCATTGACCACTTTGTTTAATCTAATCTGGAAGACACCGATACTTCCTTTATGCTTTTTATTAACTTCAAAGTGAAGGTGCTCATTCCCTCATAATCTTTGGGGTGTGTAAATTTGGTTTATTGAGGTTATATATGGAACTAAAATGGTGATTTCATTTATTTACAAGATGTTTGTGGAACACAGTTGCCAGGCGCTAAGCTTAGAGCCCTTTAAAACTATCAGTAAATCAATTTGCCTAGTGTAACACTCTGGAGGAGAAAATGAAAATGAGAACTATATTTACTGAACACTGTTTTCCAGTTCTGCTGGTCTATGCCAGTTTTTACCTTCTCATCCGTTCCTTACTCTGCTCCTTCTCTTTTGGTTCCATGGGGACTGACCCCTATGGGCAGTATTTCCTCCCACCAAGACTCACCCCATTGTCTCCAGCTTCCCCCAGTGACCTTGAACTCTGAGCTACAGTAATATCACCTCTTCCCTTTCTCCCTCGAGCCCTGTGGGTGGTAACGCCTTTGTTTTCCTGCCTCTGCTGATCTCCCAGTTGATCCCCTGGTTAGCTCACAATTCTTCCACCATCCATGTAACCCTTTCTCTAGATTAAATTCCATCTGTTTTAAATATTTAGAATGTTTTCTCTTTTCTTGGTTAGATTCTAATTGACCAGCCAGTCCTTCATTAATTTCTCCCAAAAGTATTAGAAAAAAAAATGAACAGGGATTACTTGCTTCTCCCAAGGAAAATGATTCTCAGGAGGTACATTTCAAGTTAAATGTAAAGTTGGATTTTTCTACACTGAAAAAATTTTAACTTAATATATTGAAAGTCATATTCTAAGCTGTACAGTGTTGTAGCATTAATTTGTTGCTGCTAACAAAATCATTGTCATAGTCTTATTTTGCATATCAAAGTAATAGAAGATTTTAAAATTCTCAGATATGGGGATACCTGGGTGGCTCAGTCGGTTAAGCAGCTGCCTTTGGCTCAGGTCGTGATCCCAGGACCTTGAGATGGAGTTGGGCTCCCTGCTCAGCAGGAAGTCTGCTTCTCTCTTTCCCTCTGTGCCTCACCCCACTTGTACACTCTCTCTCTCTCTCAAATAAATAAATATTTTTAAAAATTCTCAGATATGTACCAAATATGATTTTTAGTTTTCAAATTCATTTCACAAAGTACAGATGAGAACTGCTTCTTAGGGCCTCAGTCCCATTCCTGAATTCACATTTAAGTCTGGAGCTTCAGCTCTATTTGATTATGGATCTGACCTCTCTCTTTCAGTAACGGTTGTCTGCTGCTTGAAGATGCCTCATGATCTGATCAGCTCACATTTCCTATAATAAATACTGGCTCTATTAGAAAGCTAAGTGATCAGACGCCACTTTGTGTCTGTCTTTTTTGGGCAGGTAAACAATTCACCACTGTCTCAACAATCCCACTATAAAGGGCTTCCTTGATATTAAAGTGGCTTTTCATGAAATCACTTCACTTGGTTATTTTAAATGCTTAAACCTTGCTTTTTGCATTTCCTTCTCATTTATTTATATAGACATTTTCCTTTTCAGTCTTTTCTCGGAGGTTATCGTGACTGTTCATCTGTCCATTTTAATGTATTGTGGGTACATTCAAAAGGACATGGTGTCCCTTCTACCAACAATTTTCATGTATGGCACTGAAAATTCTAATCATTAACATTTCTCTCCAGCTTATGGAAATGACGCATATTTAAAAAAAAATACTCTCAGGGTAAGAAATGCATCCATTAATAATACATACTACATCACACATAAGTCTAATGAATTAGCAAGCCAGAGACTCCTGAGGGAGTGGTGCAAACACTCAGCTTCTGAGGATTTGGTAACATAAGTAGGAGGGGGCTACCGAACTAATCTCACTAACTTCAGGATGTTGCCTGGCGGGTCAAGGGAAACATGTCATAAAAGATAGCTCAGGCTGAACAGATCTTAATGCCATATTGGACGAAGGGCAGGAGGAGCAGAGGTAGTATTCCTTACACTAATGAGCAACATTGTAAATGGAGATTTTAAATCAGTGGTGCCCAAATAGTGCAGGAAAGTGCTTTAAACAAGAGGTAATCAGTAGTATTTCTACTGAGCCACAGAGTATGATATTGGAAAAAATCAAATGTGTTTAAAGGCAGAAATCATCTGTAATCCATCTTGGGATTCCTGGAAACTGGCCCAGTCCTTGGTTCACTGTAGATAATTTCTAAATAAATGGATGGTGAATGAAGACTGAGGCCCAAAGCAATGATAGCTAATGCTTACTGATTCTTACTTTATGCCAAACACTATTCTGTATAGACATATACTTCATTTCATGCTTAAACAATCCTATGACATTGGTAATATTATATCTCCTTATTTAAAGGTAAGGAAATTAGGGCCCAGTGTAGTTAAATCATCTGCTGAGGTTAAGTTGGGGGTAAAAATTCAAATCTAGACAGCCTGGCTTCAGACCCTGCACACTTAATTATTATGCTCACTCTCTCTCGTGAAATATAATCGTGAAGTAACTTTCAAACACAGAAGCAACACTTTTTATTATTAAAAACCTTACATCATTTCAAAACATGCCTGTATGAAGAGATCTCACCCTAATCTTGAATGGCCTCACTTTGAACCACAAATTCCCTTTCAGTGTTCCTATTCTCCTTTTCTTTTAAAACATGACCGTCTAAATCAACTTCCTAATTTACACTCAAATTTCATTATTCCCATGCTTTAATGGTTTAATCTGAAATTCATATTTTAAAAATCCTATTCCTCCTTTTATTTCATTTGCTCCATTTAAGAACGTGTAATCTAGGGCGCCTGGGTGGCTCAGTTGGTTAAGCAACTGCCTTCGGCTCAGGTCGTGATCCTGGAGTCCCGGGATCGAGTCCCGCATCGGGCTCCCTGCTCAGCAGGGAGTCTGCTTCTCCCTCTGACCCTCCCCCCTCTCATGTACTCTCTCTCTCATTCTCGCTCTCTCAAATAAATAAATCTTTAAAAAAAAGAGAACGTGTAATCTTGAGCAGCGAGTTACTTGACCTCTCTGAGCCTTAGATCCTTCCCTGAAAAGTTATGTTTGATTGGTCGTGAAGGCTAGAAAAGAAGATCCATAAAACAACAAAGCACAGTTCCTGGTACATAGCAGGTGCCCACTGAACAGGAGCCAATATGATCTACTTACCCTAGGCCACTTAGATCTCAAAGCCAGTGCTGGCTGCCCCACCAACTGCGAACAAAAGCCATCTCACGTATTCCTTAGTGTGTCATAATACAGGCACAACAGACCTCTTGAGTTTCAGGGCCTACCTTCGCCCCTCATCAGTTGGTCTTTGCTAGCACAGGAATCATCTGATCTGCCTTCTCTAAGCTGTGCTCTTTGAGCTTTTACTTTTGTTCACGCTGGCTCCTCTGCCTAGATGCTCCTGCTATTCATTATTCCTCTGCAAACCCCTCACCCAAGTGCACACAGGCACTCTCCAGGGACTTGCAGTATCCCAGTCAGTGATGACCTCCTTCTGGGTCCCCGGTTATCATCGGTCTTTCTCTGACTTCATATAGCCCTTTGGGCCATTACCAGATCAGCTCCAACTGTAGACAAGAGAAAGAAAAGGGATCTCATTCAATCCCTCACAGCCTCATGCCATTTCTCCTGTTATCTGTCTATCTTTCCTCTAAAATTTTCATCAAGGACAAATGCCAAGTCTTTTCTTTATCTTTGAATCACCTGTGCCAAGCTCACAGCGGTCTCCTGTTTTGGTTTTGAATGAAGTCTGGAGGGCATAGTTTGAAATATGCTTGAGTGCTTCGAGTATGGTGAAGATCATAGTACTTCGTCCAGCATTAGAGCTCCCTTAGGGGACAGGGCACCTTACAGAGGGGATCTGGTGCCACTGTGCCAAGCACCAAAGCAGATGCTCCATGAACATTATCTAATTTAATTTTCATAATATCCTCTCAAATTAGCTATTGTTTCCCTCCTTATTCAGATAAGAAAACTAGGGTTCCAGGAGCGTAGGTAACTTGCCAATGTCACATTTCTCCTAAGTGGCAGAATGAGAGTGTGAAGTCATATCTTTTCGCTGCAGCAAACTGCCTCACTAAAAGAGCTTTCCAATTTAATCTGAGAAGAAGAAGATGTATGTAAGATAATGCTAGAATTTTCCATTTAAAATATTTCCTGAGGAGTAAGCTCTTTATAAGTCTACAGATCTTTTTCTCATTGGCAAATAAGTTTGTGTTTAGGCTCATGCTAAAATTAGCACTATTTCTGTTCAACGAGAGTTTAAAAGGTACAGCGCCTTGTGGTTCTGAGACTACTTATGCAAAAACCTCACGTACTGATGTGAGCATAAGCTCGGAAATGATGTCTAACGCTGTCGACTGATAGAATTTTAGGGCTATATGTTAGGTAGAACACCACTAGTGCTGGGGGCTTTTGAAGGCAAGAATTTCTGTCTCCTTTTTTCTCCTTAAGAATATTATGAAATGAATATTTATAATTAACTATAAAAAGTTTGTTTGGGATGCAAAATAAAAAATTCCATAGACATGACACAGTTGGCCCTTCTGAAAAGAGTACATAAGTGTGTTCTGAATTTTTCTAAACATCACACTATTCAAATATCATGTATAAGAATAATAACTGGTATGAATAAAACTCAAAATGTGCAAAAACCAATCTCTGACTTCATTTTAATTGCAAAAGTCAGTATCCATAGAAAAGGGTTTCTTCCACTGGTGAAAAATCCTGATGATGTTTAGGCCACATTTATACCTATGATGATCATTCACTCATTTGTTCTTTAAATATATATTACACATCTCTGTGTTCCCTGGCTCTGTGCTAGGCACCTGGGAGCCTGAGATAAAGAAGGCATAATTATTTCAGGTAACATCCTACTTTGATTTGCCACAGATTATGTCTTAGAATCACAGGATTTAAGCATCAGAAAGGATATTTCAGATTATTTAACTTGGACCCCTGTCTTACTCCACTCAAGCCTCTATAACAAAATACCAGAGACTGGGTAGCTTATAAAGGATGGAGATTTATTCCTCATTGTTCTGCAGGCTGGGAAGTACAAGATCAAGGCACCAGCATGGTCACATTCTGGTGAGGGCCCATTTCCTGGTTCAAAGTAGGCACTTGCTCTCTGTGTCCTCACATGCAGGAGGGGCTAGGGATCCCTGTTAGGCCTCCTTTATAGAAGCACTACTCCCACCCATGAGGGCACCGCCCTCATGACATAAGCAACCCCAAAGTCCCCACATTCTAATACCATCACATTGGGCATTAGGACTGCAACATATGAATTTCAGGACAACACAAACATTGAGACCATGGCAAGTCTTAATTTTACATTTGAGAAAGTTGAGGCCGAGAGGTTAAGTACAACCCCCTAAATTAGCAGCAAAGTCACAACTAGGACCTTGATGAGTCTCCTACCACCTAACTCCTGTCCATCATACAACCAACTAGCCAGTATTACTATATTCTTGATCTTATGTTCCTCCAAGAGGAGTTTCTACATGTAAGGAAAGACTAAGAAAACAAGGTTGATTTGGGTTTTATTTACAATACAAAGAAGTAGATTTACTATTCATCAAGTACTTATTGAGAACTATCAGGAGCTTTGCTAGGTGTTGGACATACAGCTGAGCAAAAGCAGAAATGCCTTCCCGGCTCACATCCTGCTTATTGTCTGAAGCACGCATGTAGGAGACCCCAGCACAAAAGCCCTAAACTGCCCTTGAATGGGAAGACCAGAATAGTCCAGGCGCTGACAGGCAGAATGTGACTCTAAAAATGACAGCTGAAGTGCTTGTAACATATTCGTTTCTTAAAAAAATGTAAAATAGTAAAATCTATAAATGCCCCATCTATTAAAAAAACAAAAAGATACAGGCCTGGTGTCTTTGGTCTACTGCTGTTTTATGGATAACTTGTTCATATTACAGAGTGAAAAAGAATTTAAAAAAAGAATAAGAGTAGCATGTGCACACTACAGTGCCTATCTTTGATGAAAATAAATATATGGTATCTTAGAAAAAAATAAGACTTCTATTCACAGCCCCAGCTTATATCCCTGCCTGTTGAGTTACATTTTGTGTGCCGATTTCCCCTTTAATTTCCCAGAAGAGTTTGCAGGATGCTATTTACCTTCATGTAAGTATGATTTTTAAAACTGTGATCATCACAAGAATGGATGGAACAATGCTTTCATATCGAACACTAAGGATTATGATGTGTTTACAAAAGTTAATCATAATGTGTTTCAATGTTAGTGCATTCATGAGTGAGTTTATTGTTTTAGCTTGTATTTCAACCATCAGTTGATTTTTGTAACTTTCAAAACCTGACTTTTAAATCTGTACAGTTTATTTCAGCAAAATCTTCCACCGTGAATCTGATAGTTTCAAATGATCAAAATAGATGAATAACTTAGCTCTCTTTGCTGTCATTCCTTACAGTTTCATAACAGTGGGCTGGAAGTTTTTCTGTGTTTTTGTGTGTGTATAATACATGATCAGACTCAAATAAATACTTGCCATAATTTTTCTTCCAGTTCTAGCTGCATAGATAAGGAAGGTGGCTGTCTTTTTCTAAGAGCGTGTTCTTATTATGACACCATCCCTTCCTGATGCGTACGAACAACTCTAGTATTACATAAGGTTTCCCTTCTGAAGTTGAATTTCTTCCCAGAGTAGTAGCATCCACAGAAGGCACATTTGGAGATTAAAAAAAGCCTCATCATGTTCCAGAGAAGGCTACATTCTTCCCATTCAGTCACTGCAAATGAGCCTCTTATGACCTCAGTTCAGGAGAGTTCTGTTTTATACCCGCAAGATAGAGCCCTGCTCGGCTCACGTACCTCTTACGTGGCCAACACTGCCACCAGGACTAACACAAAGCATACCACCACCGAATCCCTGGCACATTCCCACAGCGCTTTGAACTCTCTTTGGCAAGAAACATTTGCAGACATTAAGTACAGTGGTAAAAATTACCCTAATATAAACACCTTCCCATTCTCCCCTGGATTCTCCCTCCCCACCTTCCGAAGAGCAAAAGGGCCTGAGAAGCAGAGCTTGGGAATCCCTGTCCTAAACACAGTTCTTAACAAGAATTCCTCCATCTGATAAAAAGGACTCCTTTGAGGTTTTCCATATCCTCCAGCTTTGAGGCGCTTGTGTAGACGGTTACACCTGTAAGCATGAAGGCTTGTTAGTAAAGTGTTACTAGTCCACGTTCTGAAAAATAGTGAAGTCCCCACATTTTGTCCTACCTCATAACTAAGATAATAGTCTGGTTCAGCTCATGATTGCCTTCTCATTAAAATATTCAGATCCAGGGCGCCTGGGTGGCTCAGTCGGTTAAGCGACTGCCTTCGGCTCAGGTCTTGATCCTGGAGTCCTGGGATCGAGTCCCGCATTGGGCTCCCTGCTCGGCAGGGAGTCTGCTTCTCCCTCTGACCCTCCCCCCTCTCATGCTCTCTGTCTCTCATTCTCTTTCTCGCAGATAAATAAAAAAAAATCTTAAAAAAAATAAAAATAAAAAATAAAATATTCAGATCCTTTCCAAACTCACACATAGAGTTCCTGCTTAATATATACTAACTGCAGTAAGCTGTGGTTGCCTAGTAACCAGTGGAGGTGTGTCCAAGAGGCTGAAGAACACAAATGAATAACTAAAACATTGACATTAGTTTCAGCTGGATGACCTAAGCCGCAATTCAGCACTAGCCATTCCAGACGTTTCTAACGGGCTGGTGAAACAGTACTTTCTCAGAAGTAGCTCATTAAATCATAAAAATGAGAATTAGCATATAATATAATGTTCTTCTCGATGGTGTGATAGGGGACAAGAGAATGACTGAAAAAGCAACAAGACCAGATCCTAACATCTTTGATATACTTTCTACAGAATAGAGAATGAAATGTCTGCTAGGACTTATGCTCTCAAACAGCTTTTTCCAAATGCGTATGGTTCTGTTTGATCGGTTTGGGGGGGGAAGATATTTCAGTCTTTTTTTTTTTTAAAGATGTATTTATTTATTTGAGGGGGGCGGGGAGTAGGGCTGCCGTCTCTGGAAGTGCTGAAAGGCAGCAGATGTTAGGCCATGTGAAGGACCAGGTCAAGGGAATTATGAGTGGAAAGCGAAACCATTCTCTGAATTAACATGCATTCTCTTCCATAACCATGAGACAATAGATTTCTATTATTTTTAAGCCACCAAGTTTGTGATCATTTGTTATAATGTCCTTAGGAAAGAAATATAGGGAGTTTTCTGGGAAAGGTCTCTTCACTCAAAAAAGAGGCTCACAGGGAGAAAAGAAAAAGTTGGCGGATGGGGCGCCTGGGTGGCTCAGTTGTTTAAGCGACTGCCTTCGGCTCAGGTCATGATCCTGGAGTCCCGGGATCGAGTCCCGCATCGGGCTCCCTGCTCGGCGGGGAGTCTGCCTCTCCCGCTGACTCTCCCCCTCTCATGCTCTCTCTCTATCACTATCTCTCTCAATAAATAAATAAAAATCTTAAAAAAAAAAAAAGAAAGAAAGAAAGAGAAAAAGCTGGCGGATAAGGACATGGCAAGAGTTTCCACGTGGCTGGGGCACAGGCTCTCTCAATGCAATGATGAAGAAAGCCACCAGCACCTCCCATCATACACAATCTACCCAGCCATAGATCACAGGAAAATTGCTTAGCTGTTTCCTACAGAACTTTGATTAGTGCTGCTTACGTGCTATATTCTTGGTAACTTCAGTATACCCATGGATGATCCAATCAATACCTTCCTCATATCCAGAAATAAATCCCTCCATTTGACCTCAGCCATCTACTTCTTTGAAGCACGTCCACCATCAGAAAAGCAAGCAAGATATCCCCCTCTCCAAACACCACATCCTACCCTTCCAGCTCTTTTGTTCTGATCTCCACACTTGCAATTCTTTGTGTTTGTTACAGAATCTTTTTGTCCTGGTTCTTTCTCACTGTCCAGTAACTACCTCCTGTCTTTACTTCATTCTTTGCCTGGTTATATTCCATGGTCCATTTCCTTTTATGTACCTTCAACTCCCTTGCATGTCTTTCCTCCCATTATATTCACCAGGTGATAGCCAAGCCAGGTAGATGAAACCCGTTACTTGACTTACCCATACTTTTTTGGCTGAGCTTTGTTAAAGAAGGCCACACAACTGAGCATGCTAGACTCATGATCACTACATCAGATGTGCTTGCAACACTCTATGGCTCTCCCACTATCTCTGTAGTCAGCTCACTCTCCTACTCTCCATAATGATTAGCTCATTATTTCTCCCCTTGCATCAAAATTCTTTTCCCCATTCCTCATTCTGAGCTAGCAACCTTGCTTCTTATTTCATTGAGATGATAGAAGTCACTAGATAGGAACTCCTTCTCTCCATGTACACATGGAAATGTACACATATACCCTTATCTGCATCCTTCTTCCCTCATGTCACAGGAGAGGCAATTTCTCCACACGTACTCTGTATCTTGTCCCCCTTTACCCCTTAGGACTGCACACATGCAACCAGCCATTTTCTCTCCCACATCATCAGTCTCTGCCTTTGATGGACCACTCTTTGCAGCATGTAAATATTTTCTAGAGTCTCCTATATTTGAAATAGTCCCTTGATTTCATGTTTCCTTTCACTTGCTGCCCTACTTCTGCTCCCCTACAGATCCAATTTTCTCCAAAAAAAATCGTTTACCCAGCCTGACTCCACTTCCTTACCCCTCATTGTTCTGTCCCTCACCATTTCATGAAAAAGGTTTTTATTAAGGTGGTCATTATTGCCATATTCTAAAGCTAATGAATACTTATCTCATTCTCATCTTACTCCACCTCTCAGTAGCTTTCAACTCAAAGACCACCCCTTCCTCCTGAAGAACTCCCATTTAGCTTCCATAAAAACACAGTCACACAGATTTCCTCTTACCTCCCTGACCCTCTGTCTTGGAGAGAGGAGTCTTGAGTATGCTTCTCCATGTATGTTCTCCTTTTCCCATGGCTTTAAAAAAAGTCTCTTGTACCTACAGCTCTCACCCGTACATCTCCATTCGAGCCCTATCTTTAGGGCTTCAGGCAGATGTAGACACAGCCTATGTGACATTACTGCTTAACTGACTCAGAGCCACTTCAAATTCAACACTTTGCCTTACCCCATGTTGCATTCCCTCAGCATACTCCTGCATCCAGCTTCTGCTCTGTAGTAAATGGCACCTCCATATTATTATTATAATGCTGAGAGTTCTTCTTTACATTCTATTCTCACTCATCTTCCTTCATTCAATGTGTGACTGAGTCCTGTCAATTCAGTCTCCAAAATATATTTTAAGTGTATGCACTTCTCACTTTCTCCACTGTCAACATTTTAGTTCAGATCAAAAGTTGGCCCTCAGACTGGTGGCACTTTAAACACTCTTGCCCCTCTCCTGTCCATTCTCCACACCATAGCCAGGACGCTCTTTTAAAAGTAAAAGTTGGATACAAAAACTAATGATGTAATGTATGGTAATTAACATAATAATAAAAAATTTTAAAAATAAAATAAAGATTCTGAAAAGTTTGGCACAAAAAAATAAAATAAAAAAATAAAAGTTGGATTATGTTATTCTTATGTTTTAAATCCTATAAAACCTTCCCACTGTACTTAGAATAAATTTTAGAGTCCCTCCATAGCCTTGGTCTGCCAACTTTCCTATGCCATGACCCTCTGCCCTTTGTGCATAAGTGCTCCAACCACACTGTTCTTCTGGTGTTCCTTGAAAACATCAGGCTCTCTCCCCTCTCAGGGACCTCACACATGCTCTTCCCTTTGCTTAGACTCCTTCCCATTCTTCACAGGTGTCATCTCAAATACCACTTTCTCAGAGAGCATATTCTTTCTTCATACCCCCATTCCAAGCATGGACACAGACTTAATTATTCACTGTGAAGCTAAGAGCAATTCTCAAAGCTTTCCTAAAATCTTGATGATAACAGAGATATCACAAGTCAGAATATTAAAATTAGTCATCAGCATCATTATTCCTTAGACCAGAGTCATACCCTTCAGAAGGGATCCCATATTGGGGCCATCTCCTCCTGGGCCACCCTGTTTTAGAACCTGCTTCCCCTCCAGATAGGAATTCCCTATGACCTGGACCTTGCTCCCTGTGTCCAGAACTTTAGCACCCATTCTCCGTGGCTCTAGTCACCAGACCCTCCTCTTTCCAGTTAATAACTCACAGTTTTCCAGCTATACCACCCATAAAGAAGGGAGCGTTTTTCTCTGTTACATAGGGTGGCTTAATTTCTCTTCCTTTGTCACTTACTTGCAGACTAGTTTATAATATAAACAGTAGGCCCATTAAAGTTTATTCCCAAAAAAGAGCATTCTTTCTCAAAGATAGTCATGAGGGCTATAGCCTCCTTATGATATGGAAAATGCTGCAGTTTTAAAAGTAACAATCCATTTTATTTTATTTCTCTTTTTTGCATTTTTATTTATATTTTATCATTCTTGAAGTGCGTTTCTGTGTGTTTTTTTAATTTATTAAATTTTTAATTTTAATTCCAGTATAGTTAACATACAGTGTTATATTTGTTTCAAGTGTACAGCACAGTGATTCAATAATTCTATACATGGCTCAGTGCTCACCGTGATAAGTGTCCTCTTTAATCCGATTGCCTATTTCACCCATTCAACAATCATTTTAAAATCAAGCTACACAGGTACTTAGAGACAGGTATGAATAGGTAAATAACAAAAATATCAATTGTGGCTGGTGAGATTATAAGTGGTTAGAAAATATTTTTGATTACTTTCATCTTTTAATTGGTTACAATGTTTATCAAAGATATCATAAAGCCTGAAGAGATAAAACAAATAGTGTTTGTCTTTAACACTTTGTATATTACTGCTACAAGTATGATAGTATGGGGAGGGGGGCAATCCAAGCCACAGGATCTGATGTATGACTTAAGGTTTCTGTCTTCTCAACGTGTGTGTAGGAACATATAAACACATAACTATGTCTTCACTGGGATGTAAAGTGTCTTTACATGTATAATGAACATGAGTGGCTGACATCCTCCAAAAAGGCTATTTATCTGTGATGAACAAAGTAGAAGCTAATGCCTCTCTGCCTCATATTACTTACATGCCATAAGTCTGAGATTATGTCAGGAGTCCTTTCTGATGTCTCACCTGGCAAACACAAAGTGTGGTGCCTTCAGTAAAAAATGAAGAACACCTGCTCACCATTATTTATGTGCAGATATCCTTTCAAACGCTTAAGTGCCTCCCTCTCAGGCTTCTGTGCTACTTCCCTTCCTGTTCATTGTCCACCATTGTACAATGCTTTCTCCAGTTTCCCCATTTCACATGTCACTGTGAGACTCTAAACAGAATGCAGTGGCCTGATGGAGAATTAACCAGTGTGAAGTATGGAGCAAGGATAACCATGAACTCCCTAGCGTCATATACGGGAACGTTTGACATGTCAGATGAATGATGCTTACTGATGCAGTGTTTCCCATCAGAGACACCCAGAAGGGTCCAAAGTGCCCGGTATCTTTATATTATGGGTCAGTTTATATAAAATGTATTTAACTATCAAATGGACCTTCTTCATTCATTCCAGTGATGGAATTCATTTAGGTATATAGAATGACATTTCAGACATTGGTTTGTCACTTGTCTTAACTTACTCAACCAACTTTCCCATTGTGTATTTCTTCAGTCTTCTCTCCCTCGTACCTCCTGGATGATTTTTCTGTGTGTTCTCTTTAACCACCTATGTTTGTTTGTTTTTTTAATCTTTCCCCCTAAATCACCTTACATCATTTTCCAGCTGTTCAATCTGTGTTTTCCCTTAATAATTTCTGCTCCTCTAGTCTTACCTTTAATTGTTCTCCTAACTTGCTTCATTTTATAATACCCTTTATTTTTATCAAAATTGGCACCAATAATTAACTTTTATTGAGCGCTTACAGGGTGCATGACATTGAACTTGCTTCCTAATCTCTCCTTCATTACCTACGATATACATACACATATTACTGGAGAAGCAGCTACTACCCATCGTGCCCCCTCACCTTGCCACCAACTACTTAATTACTTATCCTTTCCCAGGAGTACATTACAGGGGAAGGGAGAAATTCAGTAGCTTCTATCACTCCTACATCTAATCTTGGTCACTGAATATGCTCTTAGGGTACATCAGGCATCCCTCCACAGAGCTTTAGCATGTATACTGTGCGAATTTAGTCCAAGTACCCAAACACAGAGTAAAAGAATCTGAGAAAACACACCTAATATCCCAACAGCCAACTGCTTTCTGAGCTTTGGAGCACACTGATTGGATGATTCCCCCCCCCCCGCCTCAAATGTTCTGCTTAAACTGACCTAATTAAATTATCTACTCTCAAATCAGTTATATTTTTTTCATATATTATATCTACAGCTATATTTTCTTTATCCATATTCTTATCTCCCCATCTAGGTTGTGGGCTATTTATATTCTTTGCCTACATCTATACAATATGTGGTTTGAGAAGACACTTAATTAAAGTTTATTGAATTAGAATAAGTCATCTTATTTTAGAACAAGTCACATGGAAGAGACCAAGAAATAATAATCTCTGTGTACTCTGTATTCAGACCAAGAAAATGAATTATTTCAAGAGTGAGTTCTCAGGAATATGCCCGTTTCCTTGACTTCATGGGTAGACCTGATTTTCAGAAATGTTCTCCCCTGTTCCCTCTCACTGAGAAAGAATATACTCTGTCAAACAAAGACATCATCATGGCTGTGCAAACACACCTGGGTTTCCAGGATATGGGATTGTCACAGAGGATGACCAGACAAGTAACTTATTCCCCTGCCCTAAAAGTAACCTAACAGTCTGCCACTCAAATCCCATAGATCTTCTGTTTGTCCCACAGAATACAAGGCCATCAAAGAACTTGGGATCTATCAAAGAGCTCTGCCTAATTTTATATCACCAACTTTTTTGAGCATCCTGACCTCTCAACTCTCTTGGAATCTTTTTCCATTTTGTTCTCCTCAAGACAGATTTTGACCTGAGAGAATATTTGCTGCTTCTCAGTATCCACTCTGTTTGCTATCAGTGGAAGGTGACTGTAGAGACACTCCATGTGGATTGCCTCTGACCAAAAAATAAAAAATAAAACTGTGTTACCCATCTCCAAGTTACTCCCATTCCTGCCTTGGACTCTGGAGCATACTGGTGGAGTTTCACAGAGGATACCAAACCGGAAATGGGAAGGAGCACCTCAGAGATGAATTGCCATTGAGAGTCAGCAGGATGAAATGACAGAAAGCTAAGTGGACTCACAAAGAACCCCAGTCTGTATTCTTGCACTAGAAGAATTCATGACAGAACTTAGAGCCAGTTATCTCACCTCAGTTTCCTCATCAATAAAATGAAATATTACACTGAATTATAGGGATGGATCTTCCAATTCCAAAATGCTATGCTTAAAAAAGAAATAAAATAAAATAAAATTCTGTGCTTAGGTTTTCTAACTTAAACTCAATAATTCCCGCCTCCTGCACAGAAATCTATTCTAAGGAAATAACCCAAGATACAACCAAAAATTTATATACAAAGATATATCGTTTATATAAAGAAGTCTGGAAAAGACTAAGTATATATTTAACAACGAGGGATGGCTAAGTGAATTCTGATACATCCAAATAGTGGAATTTTATGCAACTATTAAAAAATATTTTCAACGAATCTGTAATATCATACTGTGTTTATTTTACATGTCTTTCTTTAAGCCGAAGAAAACTATAGTCAAATTATCCAGGATTTTTAGTATATAAGATTAAGAAATACATCAAAATGTTGATATTGGTTACCTCTGATAGTTAAATTATGTGGTTTTAATGTTATTTCATAAATCTTTCTATATTTTTCAACTTCTCTACATTGGACTCGTGATATTACCTTTCAGTGAGAAAATGGGCACGTGGTGTCACTTTTTATTATTAAGCTTCAAAACCAAGTGTGTTTTTCACTAAGGAAGAATCCAGACTATAACTGTATAATTATGAATTTTGAAGAGATGAAAAATCCAAAAGCAGAAATTTGGGAATAAATTTCCATATGTGAATAGGACAAAATGATTCAGGGTTCACAACAAGTTATCTGGAGAATGTGTAGCCACCAATCCACAGTGCTATTTAGAAACAGATATTTATAGCACCGTTAATACAGTTCAAAAGAGAAGTGCATGTTTTGAAAACATCTTAAGGGTAAAATAGAATATCTTGATACTGAGTTATATAAACTGAGATGCCTTGCAATAGCCTTGTTCTTTCATAAGAAATTTTCACATGTAGAATAGATACTAATCCGATTAATATTTTTTAGGTCAGCTGCTCAAAGCAGCCCAAGAAACTATGCGCCTGCAAAAATTGTTCAATAGATCACAATCTTTTTTGTTGTTGCTGTGAACAAGTTCTCTTATTTGATTTAAACTCATGCCCTGACCATAAAGCTCTCTGTGGTATTATAAAATAACAATTTTAAAATATGGCCTGAAAAACATTGATTTTGCAGAAATTCAAATTGTTTTGTCTTGTTTTAATTTCACTGACGTTAGCAGCCAGTTTTTTGGTAGCCATGCTGTTTAACTCAGGGGTGTGACCACTGAGCCCATGTTGTTACCTTGAGTGTGTGGGATTTTAGGTGCCCTCGTGTCTGAAGAGGGAGCAGTGAAGCAAACAACCTGGTAAACTCTCTACCAGGTCTGTGGATCTCGGGCTTGGCACAATTTCCCAGGGTACATTCTGAAGCATTATGTCTCAAAGACTGTTTCTCCCTCAGTGATTGGATTCTTCATATGAAATTAAGTGGGTCACACCAACACAGATCATGTTACAAATTTTGTTCACACTGAGCAAGAAGTTCATCTTCACATTTGCAAAAGGGGATTTGAGACTTTGTGAAACCAAACATATTGACATCATATTTCCCTAATGCTTCAGAGAGAGAATCAAACAAGTTGCTTAACATCTGACAAAGGATGTTTGCTAATCGTAGTTATGCTCTAGGAGTAGTCTCCATTAACTAGATAAATGATAGGCTCTTCAGTTTACAAAATGAGGAACAGTGAGATGCATAACCCATCTGTAGGAGGAAAAAGACACAAAGTAAACACTCCCAAAGAAATGAAGACAAGCAGTGGAAAAAGTTTCTATTCAGCTAGCCGCACATGAGAGTAATTATGAATTATTCAAATTGTGGTTCTATTCATCTTTCCTTCATCAACGGTCCTGAAGAGGATTAAGGGGCTCTCACTTTCCAATGTATATGCTTCTTGCCTTTTTGGCCTGTTCTGCCTCACTGACACGCTTTATAGGACTATGTCATCATGAGCCACAACACTGAAGGATTTTTCGGAGTTGTAGCAAGTGCCAAAGCTATTTTAATAATCTCTACTGATTTGTTATAGGGCTTTTTGTTTTAATGATAGAGAAATCTTGCAATGCACAACATTCATTTTATTCTATTTTATAGCAACTTTCTGCCGTTAAAGTTCTTTTTTCCACCACAGATTTTTGTTTTGTTTTTGTTGTTGTTGTTTCTTGGTTTTTGGGGGTTTTGGTGTATTTTTTTTAACCCCTGGCTGCTTCTTTGCACTATAAGGCTTCAAAGGGATTTTAATGCTAATTTTCCCATTCAATTGGCTTTTGGTGTCTGGTAATTTCCTGAGTTAGATGACTGTGGAGAAAAGCAGCTAAAAATTCTGTGGTGGTGAGCCCTTTACAGCCTTCGTTACTGATCAAGGTGACCTTTCAAAGGCTGCTGTTAAGCCAACACCGGTAAATTGTTAAAAATGTGATCTCTGTACATAATTTCTATTCTCAGGCTCTTTATATGACAATTCTTATACCCCATTTTAACTTGAAAAAAAAACTGCTAATAAATGACATATAGGCCACTTCTTGAAAATTTGATATAAATATCGAAATGAACTGCTTTACTTCATGTTTTTCATATTAAAAAGATTTTTTTAATCGACTACCAACTTTAAAAGTCTTTTTACAGCCCATTTCACACTGGGAATATGTAAAACCTTTTGAGTGGTCACCTCCTCTAGATGGTTTGTAAGTGGGAGTGAGCAATCCTGGCTAGTTGCCTGAAATGGTCACTGTATTATGCTCATATTATGAAGCATACAATTGAAAATGTGTATGTGGTTGAAAATGACAGTTTTATCAGCAAGGGAAAGTCAGGCATCAATGAGTTTTCTTGTTGTCCGTCTTGTTCAAAACTCATAAACAGTTTGGCTGAACAACACTAGCGGTAATTTGTTGAGCACTTCCTATGTTTCAAGCTCAGTGCTTGGTGTTTTCCTTGGGCTAGCTCATTTAATCCTTTGTCATAACTCTTTAAAGTAGAAATTTTACAAAAGAGTAACCGGGGTTTAGAGAGGTTAAATGATCTATCCAAGATCACAAAGCTAGCCTGGGTAAGAGCCGGATTTCAAACCCACATCCAAGTAACTCCATGGTTGCTCTTCTTAAGAGCTACTCTTGCCTGCCTCCCTTTGCAGCGTGGAATAATAAGGAAGAGCCTGTGCAAACCCCTCAGGGGCTGAACCACAGCAGAGAATGCTGTGGACATAGCCCTGAAGGAGCTGAGCTTTCCTCCACTGTGCTGACACAAAACATTCATTCCCTGCTTCATGCATTCAAGCAATAGCCAGTGAGCCCTACATTATGCCAAACCCTTTGCTCGTTACATGGTATGCAAAGATGAATAAGACCCCATTCCCCTTCCTGGGAGAGTCCATGTCTAAAGAGAAAGAACGGATATGTCAATGAATTATTACGAAATATGAGCTAAATTTGGAAAGTAAGCAAAGCTGGGGAAGCAGGGGAGTGGCAGTGCGAACCCGAGGGACAAAGTACCTGCTGGCTGGAGGACGGAGAGCGGCAACTGAAGGACGCCCATGGTGGGAAGGAGGGACCACAACTGACACGAAGTGAAGCCTGGGCTTCCGTCAGGCTTCCTTAAAGTACTGGGAATAAACTGAAGGCGGTTCCTTAAATCGTAATTACATAGCCATGGGTTTGGGGGGCGGGGGGTCTCAGGATTCTTCAGAGTTGCTGTTGTCCCAACTCCAAAACTCCTACTCTTAAGATAGAGCCCCCAAGTATGGTTTGGTTGATTCTACCAGGCTGTGTCACTACAGATCCAAATCTCTGATCCCTTGAAATAGGACTGAGACTTAATCTGTTTAAATAGTGGTTAAACACAGGGTTTGATGAAAAGAAAATGAAGAATTTTACCTCCCACCTCTGAGCTGTGATTAAAAGTTTGCTCTAGGAAAACACTTTGAGGCTAGCCCTTCCTACACTGGTGTGTTTTCAGCATCCGTGTTGACTGAATTATTTAACTTTTATATATATATTTAAAGGAGCTGTAAGATCATTGCTGCATTTTTCTATTGGGTTAGTAACTGGCGCCTAAAAATACTTGGTTGGAAGAAGTAGCAGCTAATGATCAGTATCTTGAGGGATTAGTGGCGACTTAAAAATGCATAGAGTTATTTCGTTTGTTTAAAGGCTTCAGGGGACCTCTTATTCTTATACCTCTGCCATTCGTTTTTCTTTCTTTTTTTTTCCTTGTTCACGAAGTTGAGTCAGCACCAGAAACATATTCAAATTAGATTTGTCATACAGAAAAGAAAAAAAAAAAAACCCTCTGACTTTGTCAGGGTGGGTGGAGGGGGAAAAAGGCAACTTTTTGTCAGTCTTTTGTATTTCAGCAGCTGGATTCATTGCTACCATGGCAACAGACCACATGATGAGGTGTATTAGATTGCTGTGTGTTGAGCACAAGGGGAAGAATGAACACAGCGTTTTATTGAAGTTAAAGGTTGCTTTGGAGTTTCTTCTGTGGAAATGTGTAAGGTCAAATACTATAGCTCTCAGCATATGTAGAACTTTAGGGGAAGAATTAGGGGCATGTTGGTGCAGTTCACTACAAAACCAGGTAAGGCACAACCGAATCTATGAAACTGAACTCTTCTGTTGCAGGAGCATAACTTGCGGGGTGGAATTTCACCGGCGCCCCCACCCCCAGCCCTCCACGATCGTACACAGGACAAATTTCTCCTGTCCACCCCCTCCCCACCGCCTCCAGCTCCCTCCCCTCTGATTTTACCCTTTATTAATTTGAAAGTCTAAAACGTTGTGAATTTCTCTAGTTCTTTAGTAGTGTGTGTGTGAGGGTGTGTGTGCAAGTAAAAGAAAGAAAACTGGAAAGTAATAAGAATGCAGTAATTCGTGTCTTCAGGTCAATGTAAAACTTGGGCAAAGTGCTTCCTCGCTTTGATCTTTGAAAATGGTCCACTTTCCTGAGAGGATACCTGATTAGCGGCATCCGTCCCAAGCTGTTTGTCTCTTATACGAAATTAAACTGGAGGACAAAATCCTCCCGCATGTTACTTAGTGTATTTATTGTATCTGCGCATTTATTCCTCTCGCATCATATTCCTCATCTGCATCACAGCCTCATCTCGCATGAGTAGTTCGGTTTTATCTATAATTTTTACAACCTATTTTATTTCCATTAGCATTCTGTTCTTTCAGCCATTGTGGTTCTGTGTGCTTCGGAGGATTTAAAAATAGAAGTAAATACAATACGGATTAGTATAAAATGAACTCTTGCTTAGAGGCTGGGGAAAGCGAATGTAAACAATGCAGGGTGGCATGGGGAGGCAGCAATTCCCAGAGCGCAGAAACCTCCTCCTGCGCCGTTTACTTGGCCCGCTAGCAGCTTGCTTCAAAAGAGATGGCTTTAATAGACCCAGAGCAAGTTAAAGGAGGAGAAAATGTCTTGACTAGTAACTTAGGTTGCTGCCTTCTTCACGGTTTCTACTTGATGTTTCACGTCGGTCTTTCTCATAAGACATTAGGATTTACTTTAACTTTTTTTAGCCCAGGGCTAACCCAGCCAACTTTGCTCGACTTAGAACAAATAGAACAAAGTTGTCCGGGCAGCTTTAGGGACAAAGCCTGACAAAAACAGGAGCAGAGCCCCCACTGTTACTCAAGCGGATTCACTCTCTACCTGGAGTGTTTTCATCAGAGAAAGTCTTTCGAAAATATTTTCCTAGCTAAAATCAGTTATTTGCCACTACAGTGATTTGGATAAAAGCCAAGAAAATGAAAACCAAGTTTGGTCATATATCACTCTTTCTTCAAAAGGGCAACAAATTTTGTGAAATCCATTTATGCTCTGTGATTTTCATTGCTATTTCCTTGGTCTCTCCAGTTTTCATACATCTGGATCATCTTCTAAATTTGAGCAAGGAGTTATAGTCACTTTTCAAAACAATTTCTTTTGCCATGATTGCAAATAAAGGGAACTATTTCCATGATAAACAAACATCAAAAGCATCATACTAACACTGAACATGTGTAAAACGCCGTGCTGTATCTGAAATCATTCTTTCCTTTTACCCTGTGTTGTTTGGAATATAGAACAAGCCATGAGCATCAACTCTGAAACATCAAATATTTTCACAAGCGTAAGTTGTTATTCGCTAAGGATAGGAAGTTCCCAAGAAGGAGTGAAAGATGGTACCTGGTAAAATATTTTAAAGTGTGACGTTCTCAATACTGACAATTTCTGAGGTAGAAAGTGGTAGGTATTTATTAAAGGAAAAATAAAGGAGGGAGGGAGGCAAAGAAGAAGGGAGGGAAAGTCAGAGACACAAAGAGAAGACATGAGAAAGACAGATGAAAGGTAAAGATAAATGTGTAAATGATCTCTTCACCACGCTTCCTTCTTTCCCAGCAGTATTGGAATGGGTTAAATCTCTGTATATAAAAGAAGAGAGATATAGTAGTGTGGATGAGGTAGAATCACTGAAAAGTACTAGCATTCCATTATCCCATATTTGAAGCACTTGATCAGGCCTAGATCCATTCTATAATTGGAATGAAAACAAAGTCCTATTGTTTCAGTTCCTTTAGTTCCTACTGTCTCAGTCCTTGCTGCTGTGGGCTAAGACATCACCCAGCTGAGACATTAGAGTGAGATGTATGTAAAAACCAATATGTACCCAGATTTCTGTGATCTTTACACACCTGACACTAAGCCATGTGTACATGTCCATTTCTCAGGTCATCGTAACTGAGAGGGCCATAAAACGGATACTCCTTTTCAATTTTATTTTTTTAATAGAACTATATATTTAAGTTGTATAACATAATGATTCGATACACACATATACATAGTGAAATGATTACTACAGTCAAGCTAATTAACGTATCTTTCCCTCACATAGTTGCTACTTGTTGGTATGTGATGAGAGTACTTGAAATCTGCTCTTAGCAAATTTCCAGTGTGCAGTATACAGTATTATTACCTGTAGTCATTACGCTGTACATTAGCTCTCTAGACTTATTCATCCCACATAACTGCAACTCTGTATACGCTGACCAACATCTCCTCTTTCCCCCACCTCCCCATCTCTAGTAACCACCATTCTACTCTCTGCTTCAATGTATTTAACTTTTTCAGATTCCACATACAAGTGAGAACACGCAGTATTTTTCTTCCTGTGTCTGGCTTATTATTATAATGTCTTCTAGGTTCATTCATGTTGTTGCAAATGGCAGGATCTCCTTTATAAATATTCCACTGTATGTATATACCACAATGTCTTTACCCATTCATACGTCGATGACACGTCATTTCCACATCTTAGTGATTGTGAATAATGCTGCAATGAACATGGGAGTGCAGATGTTTCTTCCATGTACTTATTTAATTTCCTTTGGGGATATACTCAGAAAAGAGATTGCTGGATCATATGGTAGTTCTATTTTTAGTTTTTTGAGAAACCTCTACACTGTTTTCCATAATGGCTATATGAAAGTTTCTTTTCTAGTTGTTCTGATACTTATATTCTTAAGATGCAAAATGATTTTTGATATGCTTGTTTTAAATTAGAAATGTTGCCAAGGTGTTTTAATTGAATCGTATTTTTGTCAGTGTTTCTTTAAATATGCTTTATTGTCCATTTTGAATGATTAGTAGTATTTCTTAACATTTTAGCTTTAATTTCTAGAGCTCCCTAACCTCTCAGACAAACAGCTAATTATCTACATTTACCACTGTTAAGGAGACAGATGTTCAACAGAGTCATGATGAAGAAGAATCATAGTGACTATTATAGCTTCTTCAATAAAATTAATGATAACTGTTGAACCCCAAGACAAGTTCCATTTTTAGGTATTGCTATTTTTAAACCTATGACTTCACTACACTAAAGTGGATTTTATTATTGACGACCATGTAATTTTTTGCATGAAAAGAATTGGACTTTTTAAAAAATATTCTTAAATACTTCATATGGAAAAAAAAGTAATGGCACTATGATCATGATGACAGTGGCAATAATGATTAATTCAGAGAATAAAATAGACTTTATTAGAAAGCTCTAAGCCCTGTATGTAGTAAAAGGCCAATGTTTTTAATAAGGAAGTAGAAATTTCTGGGGCACCTGGGTTGCTCAGTCAGTTAAGCATCTGCCTTCAGCTCAGGTCATGATCTCAGGGTCCTGGGATTGAGTCCCACATTGGCCTCTCTGCTCAGCGGGGAGTCTGCTTCTCCCTCTCTCTCTACCCATCCCCCCTGCTTGTGCTCTCTCTCTCTCACGTGCTCTCTCTTTCTCATAAATAAATAAAATCTTTTTTAAAAAGTAGAAATTTCTGTGGATGGAACTGGAGGGTATTATGTTGAGTGAAATAAGTCAAACAGAGAAAGACATGTATCATATGATCTCACTGAGATGAGGAATTCTTAATTGCAGGAAACAAACTGAGGGTTGCTGGAGTGGGGGGTGGGGTGGGAGGGATGGGGTGACTGGGTGATAGACACTGGGGAGGCTATGTGCTCTGGTAAGCGCTGTGAATTGTGCAAGACTGTTGAATCTCAGATCTGTACCTCTGAAACAAATAATGCAATATATGTTAAGAAAAAAAAAAGAAGAAGAAGAAGAAGGTAGCGGGAGGGGAAGAATGAAGTGGGGGTAGACGAACCATGAGAGACGATGGACTCTGAAAAACAAACTGAGGGTTCTAGAGGGGAGGGGGGTGGGAGGATGGGTTAGCCTGGTGGTGGGTATTGAGGCGGGCACGTTCTGCATGGAGCACTGGGTGTTATGCACAAACAATGAATCATGGAACACTTCATCTAAAACTAATGATGTAATGTATGGGGATTAACATAAGAATAAAAAAAATTTCAAAAAAAAAAAAGTAGAAATTTCTAATGGGTGGTATGAATTTCAGATATTTACTTCCAAATGAAATTAATTCCATTAATAACATTTAGAAATCACTAACAATAGGTGTGTCTGCTATATTCTTATCAGAGCTTATTATAAAGGATGTTTACTTTGTTCAATAAGCAATAGAGGCTTTCATCAATAATGATTAAACTTACCAATAATTGTGCAGTGTGTTATAGTAAAAGAGTAAACTCATTGCTAGTAATGAACAATTTGTCTTAATATACAAAAAGGGACAATCAACTGGTTCCACTCTCATAATAATATTAACCTGATAAATTTTAGAGTGATAAATTATTATAGTAAATCCCCACTACCTGGTATGCATATTATCAAATATTCACTACTAACACTATTTCAATATTTTAATCTTTTCATATTCTAAATTATTTTTTTTGAGAGAGATAAAGAGAGCGTGCACACTGATCTTTTTATTGTCTCCATAGTTTTACCTTTTGCCAGAATGTCATATAGTTGGAATCACATATTATGTAGCCTTCTCAGATTGGTTTCCTCTGCTTAGTAATATGCATTTAAGTTTCCTTCGTGTCTTGTCAAGTCTTGATAGCTCACTTCTTTTTAGCACTGAATAATATTACATTGTCTGGATGTATCACAGTTTATTTATTCACTCACCTACTGAAGGACATCTTGGTTGCTTCCAAGTTTGGGCAATTATGATTAAGCTGCTACAAACCTCCATGTGCAGAGTTTTGTGTAGATGTAAGTTTTCAGCTCCTTTGGGAAATAACAAGGAGTATGATTGCTGGGTCATATGATAAGAGTATGCTTAGTTTTGTAAGAAACTTCCACACTGTCTTCTTAAGTGGTTGTACCATTTTGAATTCCCACCAGCAATGAATAAATATTCCTGTTAGTCCACATGTCACCAGTATTTGGTGTTGGTGTTCTGGACTTTGAGCATTCTAATAGCTGTATAGTGATATCTCATTGTTGTTTTAATTTGCCTTTTCCTAGTAACATATGATGTGCACATCTTTTCATATGCCTATTTGCCATCTGTATATCTTCTTGGGTAAGGTGTTTGTTTAGGTCATTGGCCCATATTTTAATTGGGTTGTTTGGTTTTTTATTATTGAGTTTAAGAGTTCTTTGTATATTATTGATAACAGTCCTTTATCTGATGTGTCTTTTGCAAATTTATTCTCCCAGTCTGTGGCTTGTCTTCTCATTCTCTTGATATTGTCTTTCACAGAGGAGAAGTTTTTAATTTTAATGAAGCCTAGCTTATCAATTATTTCTTTCATGGATTGTGGCTTTGGTGTTGTATTCACTAATTATTTTGAAAATATCTACAAATTAAACAAATATCATTTTAATCCTTAGCAAATATTTTTAAAAGAGAGAGGCAGGAGGAGGAAAGGGAGATAATACCCAGTGTTAGGGAGGGTGTGGAAAATGGGAGCTCACATACAATGCTATTGAGAGTACAAATTGATACTTTTGGTGGAGGGTAGGGTCAACATGGCAATGTATATTAAAGGCTTTAAAAATTACATACTCTTGGACCCAACAAGTCTACTACAAGGAAAATATCCTAATATCCTAACAAAAGAAATAGTCTATATATATATATATATATATATATAGACTATTATATATATATATATATATATATATATATATATACACACACACACACACATACACACACACACACACGGTTTTTCACTGTGGTGTTTATGTATAAACAAGAGCGACCATTCTGAGGAAAAAAATCTGAGGAATATAACAAATACACCAGCTTATATTTCTGTTCTGATAACTATAAAGCTGTAAGAAGTCATAGAAATGGCTATATGCTTATCGAACTGTTCCACTTCTCTACTCTGTAGATAAAACATAAATAGGCAGCATAGTATAGAGAAAAGGGCATTGGCTGGCTTAAGACTCAGAATGCCTGAGTGCTGCTATGGACTAGCTGAATTAATATAAATATAGAAATATAAGGCATTATTAAAATCCTAATGTTAGAGAGGAGAAAACAAAAAATCTGTGGATCCCTTTACCCATTTATTTGCATTTGTCTTTACAACCGATCTTGCAAATAAATAGTTCCATATCAAGTGGAAGAGGGAGGGTATAGTGTTATAATTTCACCAGAAGAAAATGCCAAATGGTAAAACCTGGAATGCCTTGACTTTGATAGAAAAACAGTAAAATATTTTGGATAGGATATACTTCCCAATTATTTTTGTTTGAAATTTACTCAAAAGAAATTTCTGCTTACATAAGGATGAGCAAAGGATAATTGGTCTTGAATGTAAACTAGCCTTTAGGTGTAGTGAAGTGGGCAGAGATCTAGTGCAGGTGTTGTTCAATAGAACCTTCCATGGGGGGGGTACCTGGGTGGCTCAGTCGGTTAAGCATCTGACTCTTGATTTCGGCTCAGATCATGATCTCAGCATCATGGGATTGAGCCCCATGTCAAGCCTGGGGTTGGGCTCTGCACTCAGCAAGGAGTCTGCTCTCCCTCTGCCTCTTCCCCTGTACACACATGTTCTTGCCCTCTCTCTCTCTAAAATAAATAAATAAATAAATAAATAAGGAAAAAAAAGAATCTTCCATGGTGCTAAATATGTTCTATGTCTGCACTGTCCAATGGTAACTATTAGTCACCTATAGTTGAGCCCTCAAAATATGACTAGTGTCATTGAGGACCTGCATATCTAATTTTATTTAATGCTAAGTAATTTAAATTCAAATAGCCAGGCGCCTGTGTGGCTCAGTTGGTTAAGCGACTGCCTTCGGCTCAGGTCATGATCCTGGAGTCCTGGGATCGAGTCCCGCATCGGGCTCCCTGCTCGGCGGGGAGTCTGCTTCTCCCTCTGACCCTCCCCCCTCTCATGTGCTCTCTCTCTCTCTCATTCTGTCTCTCAAATAAATAAATAAAATCTTTAAAAAAATAAATAAATTCAAATAGCCATCTCTGACTAACACTGTCTTATTGGACAGTGTGGCTCTAGAATTAAGGACAACAAATTGGGTCTTTTATTTAATGTGGGGATTCATTTTGATCATCTCTGATGAATAAGGGTGATATAGGACAAGAAGGTGAATATTCTTGGTGAAATTTCCCTTTCATTCAAGGAAATACTTAACAGGAAAATCTTTTGATTCTGTGACTGTAAGTCCAAAATTGTTCAGAGAAGTCTTGGTCTCAAATATTCTTTAGCCTTCCTCACTTAAGAATTCTAATGTTCACTGTTTTTTTTCATTCACCAAAAAGAAAACACTTAAGTTGGATTTCTGCCTCATCTGTAAAAAAAAAAAAAAAAAAAAGTACTTTGTTTTCTTTTATTCTCACACTACTACCACCCTTACAACACTTCTGACACCAGATGTGTGGGTTTTCCACACCAGACAATTCTAACTAACTGCCTGGAGTTACTGTCAGATCCCACAGGTTAAAGGCTCAGTCTCACAAGACTACCTGCCGCACCCCACTCCAAGGCCAGTTATAAGTCCAGGGATCACCTGTGCTTCTGACTGATTGGCAATAAATTGGAAGTTTCCATGACCCCCTCCTCAGGCTCAGTCATTTGCTAGAATAGCTCACAGAACTCAAGGAAACACTTACTTAATGTTTGCTGTTTTATTGGATAACAGAGACTATGAGAAACAACACCAATGAACAACCAGATGAACAGATAAACAGAGCGAGTTCCAGAAGAGTTCTGAGGGCAGGCACTTCTGTCCCTGTGGAGTTGGGGTCCACCACTCGCCTGTCACATGGATGTGTTCACCAACCCAAGAAGCTCTCCAAACCCCACACTTTGGGGATTTTTATGGAGGCTTCATCAGTTTGGCACAATCAGTCATTCTCCACAGAGAATGGGGATGGAGTTGAAAGTTCCAAGCTTCTAGTCGTGGCTTGGTCTTTCTGGTGACCAACCCCATCCCAAAGCTATCCAGGAGCCCACCAAGAGTCACCCTTAGAACAAAGACATTCACTCCTATCACCTAGAAAATTCCAAAGTATTTAGGAGCTCTCTATCAGGAGCCAGGGACAAAGACCAAATATTAGAACAAAAGATGCTTCTAATGTTCTTATCACTTAGGAAATTACAAGAGTTTTAGGAGCTCTGTGCCAGGGCCCAAGGGCAGAGACCAATATCTCTTTTCTATTATTTCACAGTCAGACACTGGACTTGACGTTGAAAACATAACAACAGTCTAGAGTCCCTAGATTCAAAGTTTCCTTGGAATATGATTAGGAATCATATGACACAGACCAGATGTTACAGAGAAGGGGTGAGAAAATGGTTTGTGTAGAAGGAAGCATTGGGACAAACTTTAAAAATAGTGAGCATTAAATAGGAGACTGGGGAGAAGAAGATCTCTAGAGAGGGAACAGTTGGGAAAAAATCAGGGAAAGGTGAGAATTGGAAATCTCTGAGGATGTAAGCTAGTCATGAAGATGTAACAAGAAGAGAACTCAGAAGGTGTTCAGGGACCAGATCATTATCACCACCGCCTTCATCACCATCATCATCACATCATTGTCACCACCATCATCACTGCAATCACAGTAACCACATACTGGTCACTTGGCATTAGACCAAGCATTTCTCATGCATTATTTAATTCTTGCCACAACCCTAAGAAGCAAATACTGCCCTAATTTATTGATGAGAAAACTACACTGCCAATAATTGCCAAACTAGGATGTCAGACCAGGGGCAGCCCTGTTAAACCACACGGAGTTTCCACTTTTGCTGAGTATTCTCATCTCTCTTCTATGGAATTTAAACTGCTTTATCCCGAATACTCTGGGAAGCTGTCTGAGAAAAGTCATACCAGCAGCAAGGTAGAAAACAGACTAGGGGGAAGCCATATTAGATGGACAGAAATAAGTGAAGAAGTTAATGGCGTGGTTCAGAACAGGGATGAGGGAGGGCAGGTCTGAGCTCAGGGCATGAAAGTAGAATTTGAAAAGGAGTCGATTTGAGAGGTATTTTGCCAATTGTCTGTCTTTACAGTAAGTCAGGTACAGAATATCTGACTTATTTTTTAAGCCCCCTTGAAAATTGTCAATAACTGCATGCAACACTATAGCAAGAGTATTGCTGCCAAGGAAACAGAGCTTATCTTGTAATATGCAAGTTTTCCTAACAAGACCAACTTGCATAAATCATCCTGTCAGAAATAAGTGCCACTTACTCTCATCTGTGTTCTTGAAGCATGTGGCACATCACAATATTGTTTGGAGATGTGATATAATGGAGGTTATAAAGAAATACTTTATATTTCTGAAATTATCCCTTTATGAAAGTATCCCTTTCATTAAAACTTTAATGTTCTTTGATAAGGACATAGAGTGATTTTTTTTTTCTTTCCAACACATAAGGATTTTTTAAATATATAATTAGAGCTCATTTAGAAAGGTCAAAACAGTTCCCTTTATCGTTGTGGAAACAGGTCTTCTAAATGAATTTCTGATTTGGGTACATTATTATTCTCCTGCCTTTGCCCATCGAGGTGGATTTTTTTTTTCTCTTGGCAGTATATCCTGGTTCACTTATGGATTGGAAGATAATAGAAGTTGTTACTTCCAGCATCAGGGCCTCCAATGTTTTCCAAGAAGTTACTTTCAATTTCTTCCAAAGTCTTATGATCACCATGGTTGGAAAAGAGTGTTGAAAATGCAGAATAAAGTGGAGGAAGTGAAATGTTGGCTTGACAATAAAGAGCTGAAAAAAGGAGAGGGGTATTGCCCAAGAGGATCTGCAGTAGTCTGGCTATCAGGAGGACCAAGCAAAGAGGATGAGGAGGAAATAGCAGAGAACAGCAATGTACTGACCATGTTGTGCATTCTCTAATGTAATAAAGTAGCACACTTTCTAAGTGTCAGATACTATTCCCAACATGTTTACTCACTTTTTTTAAAGATTTTATTTATTCATTTGAGAGAAAGAGAACACACGAGCACAAGCAGGGGGAGTGGCAGAGGGAGAGAGAAGCAGACTGCCCACTGAGCAAGGTCCCAGGACCCCAGGATCATGACCTGAGCTGAAGGTAGATGCTTAACCAACTGAGTCACCCAGGCGCCCCTAGTTTACTCATTTAATTTTAAGTTAATGAATCCTCATTTAGAGAACAATACCTAGCACATAGAAATCACTGAATACATACAGTTATTATCTTTGTTAATCATTACAACAACCCCATGAGCCTTTTATTATATATCACCTTTAAATTATGCATGAAGAAATCAAGGCCAGTGAGGTTAACTAATCTCCCCAAGGGCTACACTTAATAAGAGAGCTGTAGTTAGTGGGCTCAACCACTATGCCATCTTACCTACTCTTAATCTATGTAAAGTCTATTATAGGTAAAGGGATAATACTTATAAAGTGCTTACAGAATAGTTGACATATAGTAAATTCTTAAAGCTGCTAGCAACTATTATTATGTAATAAGATTTAGAAGATGTTGTGCTATTTATGTTACTCTACACAACACTGCTCAGAAATAGTGAGATTGTTAGGGCAGCTTTGGCTTTATTCACATGTAAGTTTGAGTAAAGCTTTGTTTACGAGCATGCCCATTATAAATTGGAGGAACCCTCTTTCTACCCAAACATTATCAATCAGTCTGACTGGCACTCGAAGTTTTCACCTCAAAATATGTACCTCATAGAAGTGTTCCATATACACATCTACACAGCTCTCCCCTTTTGACAGAGAATGACTGCAGCTAATGGTCCTAACGCAAGCAAGTGAAATTCCCTTCCATGCTTGGTATTTGCATAATATATCAATTTGTTCATTGCGGTCTGACATTTGCATAACCTAAGGGAGTTAGTGAGCTGCTAGCAGCCAGGAAAAGGAATCAGGCCAAAGTAGGAAAGGCGTAGTCATAAGGGAATGGACTGGTAATAGAGTCCTCAAGGTCATGCAGGTGGTTCCAGGCAGAACCCAACCCAACCAGACCCTAGAACAAAGTCAGACACAAACTTGGGTTCTGATCGGTTTTCCTGTAACACGGGTTAGTTGGGGATAGGTGGACTGTCATCCTCTGTACAGAAATAATTTAATGGAAAATGAGGTGACTTGCAATCTAACTGAAGTAAGAATATCAACAGATGCAGAATTAAAGGTACTCACCATTGTAGATAGAGACAGTGAAAGCACAGCTCTGTTCCTGAATTCCTGGAGGGAATGGTACTGCTGTGGACTGTGCATGAGAAACGAGCAGTGGAGGTTTGAGGACACCATGGCTCAGGATGGCAGAAATGTGAGGACTCTGGAAGGAGTCAGGGGATTGCAGAAGAGAGCGAGCAAGGGAAAGTCTCAGGATGGGTGACCAGCAATTGCCTTGTCTCCTGCATCTGTCACTCCCATAGTGCCATTTGTCTATCAATGACCAGTGTTTTAGCCAATGATGTCACTGGGCAAGTGTCCTAGGGACCACCCCTGTAGGAAGATGAGGCAGAAGACCAGCAGACCTCCCTCCACTCTGCTACTGAGGGAAGGGCCGGCTGGGGGATGAGGTGGGAAAATCTGTCTTTAGATATTATCCTCTACTATGCAACCTTCATCTCAGATGGCTACGTCTCCATAAGCTTAAATGGCCATAGTTTCTTTGAACATTTAGGGACTATGTGGATAATGTTATGATTCACGGGGTTTCCAAAGTAATCTCTGCAAATGTTATGTGTCATTTATTATCTGGAGAAGTAATAAGCTTTTATTAACCATAATAACTAACGTGTGTATGTGATTTACTGTTTGCACAGTATTTTGGTTGCATTATATTTGAATCTCCTAATAATCTTGCAAGGGAGATGACATCATTATACCCTTTTTAGAGGTGAATGAATGAATTCTTGGAGGCACTGAGTTAGCCAGCAAAGCATAGATTTTCATTTACTGATTTACTAATACATGCTGTTCACTCAAAGTCCCTCTCACCTTCAAACGTAAAAATCTCCTCAGTGATAGCAATTTGTCTTTAAAAGACTTCTATTACAAATAAAGAGCTCTTGGATTTATTCAGATTATTCAGATTGGATCCTCTTTTTTTCTTAATACTTCAAAGTAGTTTATGTACACAGGAGGTATTTAATAAGTGTTAACTGCCTGGTTATTGTCTCTTTGTACTCCTCAAAAGTAATCACTCTGATTCGTATGCATCTGATGAAAAAATCATTTTGGAATAAAGAGAATAGTCAGAAATTGTAATTCCCAATGTGGGAAACTAATGTGAATAAAAATGAGAAGCAATTCTTTTTAGTTTAAGAAAAGGCTGTAACCTCCAACATCTAAACGAGTGGATTTAAAATAGTTCAAATGGCCAAAACCAGAAGGCAACAAGGCAGATGCTTCATGCCTATGTAAAATCGATAAAAGGCAATTATTATGAGCCTCCAAACTAGTCTCTTCCATATTCACACAATAACCAAACAATATACAATTTTATCCTACCAATATAGTGCCCCGTTCTATTCCTAGGTATGTGTTTGGCCTTCGTATTACACAATCGTCTTTGCAACTCTCCTTTATCCAACACTGCTCGTGGGTTTAGCTGTCTTTCTTGTCTCCCAGAGATATCAAAAATACTCTTCCCCCTGGCTGATTCCCTGTGAGAACCGATGTTAAAGTCTCAGCAGGAGAAACAAAGCCAGAGGTGATGGTCGTCAGCAACAGGTGTTTCCAATTTGGCGACACTGACGTTCCTTACTCCAGTGAGTATTGCTTCCATTTGGGCTTCCTACTGCTTATACTTTTCCTTAAAACATAAAAAAAAACATTCTGAATTGCAACATTTATTGCGTTTGGTGTTTAAAATTGTATTAAAGTAATCCTTTGGGTTTAAATGTTCTCTTCTGACAGTAATGCTAAGATCTAAGACTCTTGTGAGGATTAGGGTTAGGCAAGAAAAGAATTAAGATGAAGGGCAGCTTTTCTTAGCAGCTATTAAATATATTATAAAGCTATAATTATAATTAAGTTGAACTATAATTAAAGAGGGTGTTGATATAGAGAAAACCCTGGGTTATAAACAAATACTAACATGTATTAATATATGCTAGACAAGGCAGAGTACATATCAGTAGGGAAGATTATTATTATGCAGTAAGTCTCATGGGGAAAGAGAAGGTCTTCATACTACAAAATAAATTCCAACTAGATTAGATTTAAATACTTATAATAAATCAAACTGTGGGAATTAGAAAAAATATAGAGGAATTTTTAAAACAGATTTATCAAGATATAATTGACAATAAACCATTATTGACAGGGTATGAATTAATATGTTTTGACATAATGTGTATATCCTTTAAACCACCTCTAGAATCAAGCTGGCTAACATTTCCAACATCCCCCAAAGTTTCCTCATGCCCCTTGGTAATGCCACCTTCTCACCCCTTCCCCATTCCCAAGCAACCACAGACCCACTTTTGGTCACCATAAATTAATTTGCATTTTCTAGAGTTTTCTATATGGAATCATCCAGAGCATACTCATTTTGTCTAATTTCTTTCATTCAGCATAATTATTTTCAGATTCAACCATGTCGTTGCATTAATCAATAATATGTTTATTTTTATTGCTGTGTTTGTTTATTGTTTCTCCATTAATCCAGTGATGGGCATTGGGGTTTTTGCTTCTGACTATTACAAATAAGGCCACTATGACCATTCATGTTAAAATCTTTAAATATATATATATTTTTTTCCTTTTGAGTAAATACCTGAAGGATTTTTAAATGATCTGTGAAAGGCAAGGGCCTTATAAGTATAAAAATGGAGGTTCATAATGGAAAAAAGAAGTTATATTTGACAACGTTAACACTTTTAATTTCTTCACATCAAAAAATACCATTAGTAAAATTCTAGGTTAAATGATAGTCAAGGAAAATGTATAAGTAATAGCTAACACCTGTAAGAACTTGCTATGGGCAAGGCATCAGAAACTGTATGATGTTTGCTGTATCAGTTATTCTTCACAATAGTCCTGAAAGGTAGATACTGTTATCCCAGGTGAAAGCACTCCGGATCTTAACCCATGTTCTGTGCTGCCTTCCCTTGTTACGTGCAGATGGCCATACTTGGCAGGGGAAGAAAGTCCAGCATCCTAACGCAGAAAAGTGTGTGTGAAACGTAATAGAAACAATTCATAAAATGAATGTCTGGTCCACATATGGGAGATAATAGGTGTGTAGCCTTCACATAAAGAACTTGTGCAGACCCTGTAGAAAAATACTAAAAGGTAAAATGAGAAAGGGACATAAATAGGTAGTTCACAACCAAGTGAAAGTAAAAGTATATGAAAAAATACTAAACTTCACTTTTAATCAAAGAAATTAAAACATTGCCGTAACAACCTTTCAAAGGAGCAAATATTTTTAGCTATTTTGCTGTTGGGTTGTTTTGCTTTGAATAGTGGCAACATGTCATGTTAGTGAGGTTGGAAGCCGTCCTCACACTTTATTGGTGGAAGTATAAATTAACACAATAATTCTGGAAAGCAATTTGACAATATCAGTAAGTATCAATGACTTTGAAAATAGTTACACCCTTTGGTTAAAACTTCCTTTTTGGAATCACCTAGAGAAGTGTGAAATGGATACAAAGATTTCTTTTTTAGCTTTATTTATAGCAGTGAAAAATTGAAAATATCTTGTAACAGGAAAAATGAGCAGCTGAAGTCATTCTATAGATAAGAAATCCTATGCAGCTACCAAAGGGGTATTTCTCAATCTATTTCATAAATTATTGGTAGGAGTGGAACTTACTACAAATTTTTGGAGAGCAGTTTGATAATACTTTTAATTGACTTAAAATACTTATGAGCATTGACTTAGTGATTCTGCTTTTCAAACTGTAAAATGGTACTACTTTTGCACAAAAATTTGTAAGCAAGGATATTAATCAGTATTATTTAAGATAATAATTTTTAAAACAACTAAATGCCCAATAATGGATAAATAATTTAATAAATTCAATAGATTATTTAATAAATTAAGTTATGGCACAGTTATATGATGAAACCATTTAAAATGTCTTATAAATAGTGAGAGAGACTATACCTTTAAATAAAATACCATCTACCATTGAATCCTGATATTGAAATTAAAAAGAAAGATAGAAAGAAGAAAACAAAATGTCAGTAGTGATTAATCTATGGGTAATACATTAATTTCTGTCCTTACTTTCCTGTGTTTTCTAAGCTTTCTCCAGTGGATATATGCTACTTTTTCAATGCTGTGATATAAATTAGGTTATAGAGGCAGAATTTGAAATTGAATACTCGATACGAACACAGCTTTGTACAGAAAAGAGGCAAGAAGGGAATCAACCAAAACACTAATAGTATGGTTTTTGTTTTCTTTTGTATAATTTTTGGAATTCTTCTAAATAGTAAAGAATCAGGGCAAAAACTATCTTGAGAAAGAGAGGGGAAAAAACAAGGCCCTCTCTTTTTTTTTTTTTTTAAAGATTTTATTTATTTATTTGAGAGAGAGAGAGCATGAGCAGGGGGAGGGGCAGAGGGAAAAGCAGACTCCCTGCTGGGCAGGGAGCCCACCACTGGGCTCCATCCCAGGACCCTGAGATCATGACCTGAGCTGAACACAGATGCTTAACTGACTGGGCCATCCAGGCGCCCCCAAGGCCCTCTCTTTAATCTGAGAAAAATAATGCATGAGAACAGAAGGGAATTATAATAGGCTCCTTCTACTGCAGCAAGATATACCTCTCCAACCAGTTTAAAAAGATGAACTGATTGATATAAATAAAAAGAGCCCAGGTACCCTGGGCTTTTTAGACTTGTTTAGACTCTGGAGACCCGGAGGACATCCCCAAAGTGCCATCTTTTCCTATTTCCAGGCTCTGCTAGTTTCTCCTTAACTGTATTCCTATTGAGTCCAACCCAAACAGTATAACCAGATCTCGGGTCTCTCACTAGCCCATGGACAGGGACTTTCCAAGTGGCAAGTAGGATGGCCACCAGCATCCCCAGCAGGGAATTGTTCTTAGTACCTCAAACAAGATCCCAGCAAGTAAGTGGCAAAAAGCTGCTTGAGTTGTGTGCACAGCCCTGAACAGTCACCGTGGCCGGGTGGGGGCAGGGGCCTGGGGTATTCTACTTCTCTGTCTGAAGGGAAACAAAGTCAGCCCCACCGCAAACACATGGAGTAGATGACGAGAGAGATTTACAGGAGAAAAGGAGGAAAGGGAATGTTGGAAGGACAGTGTGACAGATGTCAGTGACAGAAACTAGAAGGTACATTGCCAGGCATTTGACAAAATTACCTCATTCAGTCCTCACAGAATTACAGAAGGTGAATGTCAAAGAAGGAAATTGAGGGTAAGAGAAACTTAAGTTATTTGCCCCAAAACCTGCAGGTAGAACATGGCAGTGAGGAGATTGGAACTAAGGTATGTCTAAAGCCATAGCAAAACCTCCCCTCCCAAATGTTTGTCTTCCTTCAGCTCTACGGCGACTTCATGTGCAGTCGAGCAACAGAGAGACATTCTGTGTTGCCACGTGTGTGAAATGGCAAGGGGGCAAGCAAAAGTTCTAGCCCTCCAAAGGAAACATCTAGGCGACCGCATCTCTCTGCTCTGTGAACACTGCTCTGAGAGCTGACACAGAGAATAATACATCCGAGCGCGTGCCGTAGGTAAAATGGTGGATATTTTCCAGACACTAAAATCAGCTGTGGGATTCGTATACATTAAAAGAATTTCACACTCCAGTTTTTAAACTTTTTCCAAGAAAGCTGGGCTTATTCCATGTTGGCCTTCAAAGAATAGTTTCAACAGCATACCAGGCACTCTCAAAGTTCTAAAAGTAAATATCATCTAAATGAGGACACAGAGACAAGAGATGGGAAATTCAAGGTGGAAAGACATAAATGGCAACTTGGGATAAATGGCCCTTGTAGGTCTGGCGGTTCCCCAAACAAAGCAGACGATCTAAAAGGAACCGAAGTTTATTTATACCTGCTGAGGATTTACTCTACCTAGTGATTAAACCTCCAGGACACACTAGCTAAGTTTAGTAGAGCTTTAAGAACTCAGGCTTTGCATTTTCTTAACCTTCTTGCTTCCTGTCCTTGGTTCTGCATGAAAAAACTCATCTCCCAGTTCCAAGAAATAATTCCAAAAATAAATGTAGGCATTTGCTTTAACCAGGACATTATGTCCCCAGTTTTCTTTCCAAAGCCTACAGGATGTACACGTTGCTCTTGATGTCTGTCCACAAGCACAGCAAACGCAACTTCTACATTTGCTCCCCAGCTGAGTGTCTCTGCTTGGCAAAGCTGCATATGGCAGATAATACCCATGAAGGAACAGCTGGATGAGTGATTTGTAGTAAAAAAGCACTAACAACCCCTTGGGATTTATTTAGCACAATTTATTTAGTTCTTTATTCAGAAGAAGTAAAATTCCATACATTAAGTAATGTCTGTAAAAGTACTTTGGATGTTAAGCATTAAAGAAGCACACAATTTTGGGGGATTCTGACATGAGAATCATCAGCCATTACTTTGGTCAGTCTGGAGCTAATTCCCTACAGAGTCATATAGGGTGAGAAAACCGAGGAAGCATGACCAAGTAGGAAGAGTACAGACCTTGAAGTCAGATTTAGGTTCAAATGTAATTTTTATACAATAACTAGCTTTGGGACCTCTCTGAGTCCATATGTCCTCATTTGGATAATCCAGTTATCAGCCGGAACTTCCTACGCCCTTGGGGAGTCAGATAAAGTTGGTGTGAACCAATTTGAAAGTGTAAACCCTTCCCACAACCTTTGGGAATTCTTGGGAGTTCCTATCCCTTAACCTATTATTCGTCTGGCTCCGATAGCATGCAAGCTGTGTTCTCTTTTCCCCCTTTATCAGATTGTAAGTGAGACTTGACCCCCTATCCAGCATCCACGAAGAATCCACTCAATACTGACATGTCTGGTAACTTCACTGCAGGTATGGGATTGGCAAGGACTGGCAGAGCTGGGGGATGAGGGGGGCTGGGAGCACACAGGCTTTTTCATCTCTCTACCAATGTCATTCTTAATTTTTCTCTTCTTTTTTGCCCCTCACACATGACTCCAGATTGTTTCTTAGGAACTACAAATATTTTTCCTCTTGCTATACAGAGAAATTTAGCTCTCTTCTGTTCTTGTTCCTAACTTTCATATTCAAAATGCATCAAGATGCTAGCAGAACAAAGGATTTTCCAGTGGCTTCTTTGGAAGGTAGTTGAGGTTATACATAGAAAAAAGGAAGTTTTCCATTATCTTTTTTTTAAGAAAAGTGATAATAATAATACCTACCTCCATACTTTGCAGATTTGTGTGAATGTAGATACAAGGGATATAAAATCCTTTGCACATAGTAAGTGCATAATAAATACTGCTGCTGATAATGATGATTCGGTATTAGGTAGCCAGTGTTTGCAGTAATTGTACTTCTCTGGGTATCACTATCACAATTATAGTTCATTATTTTTACAGTCATATTTGCATGTCTGTCTCCCCCCATGAGTTGTAAGTTTCCTGAGGGCCGAAACTATTGCTGTCTTGTTTACCACTATGTCACCAATGACTCATACAGTGCCTGGCCCACATATTGAACTCTTTATTGCATTAATAAATAGATGAATGAATAAATGGAGAGATATTAGGATTGGAGGATTTTTCTCTTTCTTTAGAGTTAGTGACTTTATAGGAAGAAGTGATAGGGCAGGTGAGGGATGATGAAGTCACGTAAGATGTTCTCCAAATGTTATAAGCTCTTGAAGAGTTTGGGAAAGATTAGCAGAGCCCCAGCTTCTCTGTTCACCCCTTGTTTCTCTGCATTTTCTGCTCTGCCCGCCAGATTAGCCTCCTACTGATTCCAGTGGGTTTATCAGTCTCCCTAAAGCTTAAAAAAAGACAATAGAATATCTGTTTGCCTACCTCTACACTGTTTCACTAATACAAACCATGATCATTAGGCTTTTAGCCTAGTACAGGAAGACCTATCTTACCCATAATTTATGTGAAATAGCTACATTTTTCCCTAGTATTTTCCCATGGTAGATATTTCACTTTTTTTTTTTTATTATTTTTTTTTTTAAAGATTTTATTTATTTATTTGACAGAAAGACAGAGCAACAGCAGGAACACAAGCAGGGGGAGTGGGAGAGGGAGAAGCAGGCTTCCCGCCAAGCAGGGAGCCTGATGTGGGGCTCGATCCCAGGACCCTGGGATCATGACCTGAGCCGAAGTCAGACACTTAACGACTGAGCCACCCAGGCGCCCCGTTATTTCACTTTTTAGTTACCTTGTTGGATCACCTAATAATCTAACTTTAACATTATAGCATTTTCTGAGCAGGAAAATGTGCTATAATGAAACTTATAAATTAACTTTAGGAGTGTAACTCATTCCTGGACTGCGGAGTTGCCTTTATGTGCAGGAACTGCATATTGCAAAGCAAAGCCACTGGATTTATAGTCACCCTCTTCCGTGGGCCTCCTCTTCTCACATGACAGTGAGGAGTCTGGGCTAAACAAATGGATTTTCAACAGTAGCAAAGGATGGGAGCCTCAGTGGGCTGTGTTCAGCCCTCCTTCCCCTCTTTTCCCTGCCAGAGCAACTGTTATTATTTTTTTTAGATGCTTGGCTCCAGTGAAGGAATTAATTTGAAGAAAAGATTCCATGGCAAAAATTAAAATCCACAAACTGGAAGAGACTTTTCTATAACCCAAAGTAAAGAAAATTAAATCACCCAACAAATATTTTCTGAGTCTAGGAGGCTATTTCAATAGGATTGTCAGATGAATTACAGGATGTGAAATTAAACTTCAATTTCAGGAACAGTGAATAATTTTGTAGTAGAAGTATGTCCTATATTTGAGTCATACTTACACGAAATCTGGCAACCTTATAATATGCTAGGCACTTTAAGAATGAGGGACAAGCAGCGTACACCAGAAGAGCACAAAGACATGATAAAAGGAGTTAAATTTTTTGCTGTAGATTTTATTATTTTAGTATTAGTAGTATTAGTATTAGTATTTCATACAGAATCCTCATCCCACCCCACCCCCAAAGACTACTTCCTATGCCCTTACTACTTCTGGAATTTATTGCTCATTTAAAAATTGAAATCAATGGAAAAACAGTGTTTAATATATAAAATTTAACTTTATAGCAGATATACACAAAAGACATCTATGCCATGGAGTTGGAAATTCTGCTTCAAAACCCTGCATTAAAAATAACCTATCCATCTGGGGGCACCTGGGTGGCTCAGCGGGTTAAGCTTCTGCCTTCAGCTCAGGTCATGATCCCAGGTCCTGGGATCAAGCCCCACATTGGGTTCCCCGCTCAGTGGGGAGTCTGCTACTCCCTTTCCTTCTGCCTCTCCCCAAAGCTTGTACTCTCTCTCAAGCTCTCTCTCTCTCTCTCTCAAATAGATAAATAAAATCTTTAAAAAAAATAAACCTATCTTATTCTAGAAATGACAGAATCTCGGGAATAATTCTCTACCTGTTCCTCATATGATGAGTTCTTCCTACTGTACTGCATGTCCTCAGTTTTGTCCAGAAGGGCATGAGAGGCCATGGGGCAACACTTGTCATCTTCTTTGGCTCAGGAAGCAGTTCACTCCATTCAAAATGGGGAAGTAGTAAAAGTTAATCTGTATTCATTTTTAAATTCCTGTATAGTGAAAGTATCAGTATTTGGAGGATATTTGGTATCTTTGGAAATATTCAGAGTTATCCAAAATTGACCATTTGGGGCTTACCTGAAACAGGACTGTTTGTTTCTGATGTATATAAAGACTGTCTTAATCATCAAAGAAAGAACTATCTTATAATGAGGAGGGAGGCGGAGTCAAATTATACCTATGAAGGTTGCTATTATCTAAGTTCTCATCCACACACAGCCTACAGTTTAAAAGTTAAAATCATATATAAGTGTGCAAAATTATTTTGTGAAATAATCACAAAAGTTCACTTATTGAGGTGAAGTCTTCATTATTCCTCCTCAGATAGTCTGTTCTTCTTTACCACATCTCCCCATCTCAAAAATATATTTGAAACCGTAAGAGGGAAAGTGAATGATTTCTCTCATTTTATTTGTAAGTAGTTTCTCTTAGCAACAACTGAGCCATCTATGGTATGGTCCTCCCTCTGAACAGTGTATACGACCAACGACTGCTCTGAGAGAGGAAAAGCCAAGTTCCACCACCAAACCTTCCAAGTCCAATCTTCCCAGGCTTCTCCAATTCATCCTGTGCATACACTGTCAGATTAATATTCTGTCATTACGGCTTGCATTTTTTAACTCCTGGGCACGGAAATCTTCCAGTGGCTCCTCTTTTCCTCCTCTGTACAGTGGAAGGCACAAGAATGGGCTGCAGCCGGTGTAATGATCCTCCTTGGGCCTTATTCATTCCTTCTAGGCACTAGTGGTACTAATGAACATCCCTGAGATGCTGCACGCCCTTCATGAAACTGACAGTTTTAGGAGTGATACAGACCCCAAAAAACCAATTTCATGTTCTATGACTGTAATTGTGATAACTGTTATAAAAGTAAATTATGAGGGCATTATGAAAGCTGACAGCTAGAGTGTATTAGCGAAATTAGGAAAGGCTGCCCTAGGATAGTGAGGCTAATGGGAGCTGGCTGGGTTTGGGGCTGAGAAGTGTTGGGATTTGCACAGGGAACAGAAAAGAGAATATTCCAGGCAAAGGAAGGGAAGGCCCCGAGCCATGAGTGACTGCAGTGCAGGGAGGGAACAGAGTGACGTGGGCCAACAATGAATGAACCTAGGAGCCATATTGCTCAGGACCTACAAAGACATTTTAAAGATTTGGACTTTAAAGGTGGTGGGAAGTCCCTCCTGCATTTACTTGCTGTTCGCCAGAATGCATCTTCATTTACTGTGGAGGCCGTTAGATACAAAAGGCATGGCTCCTAAATGAGCTCATGTAATCACAAGCTGCCATAATAAAGCATGACATCTAAACCAAGAAAGACAGCCACAGTACAGCCTCTGCTAGTGAGAAGACCCCAGGGACTTCCGAAATTAAACAATGTAGTATGTCTGCTTGTTTCAAAACAAAGGTGTCCATATTGGTTGTTTGCCTCTCCCATGGTTTACTAAAATCCCCATTGCCAAGTAAAGCAAGGCAAGCCTGGACACCTTTCTTGAGGTTGAGTGGTCACCCTCTTTTAGCTCCTCTGCCTTCTGCTCCCTCTGCACCTTGACCTCTTTATTCCCTCCTTCTATCTGCTGTCCCTTGCCTCTACTCTTAGGAGTCTACTCTGTCTGTAAGAGGGGAGCATTTGACAGTAAGAAATGCCGATGTAATAGTAACACCTCTTTCCCAAGCCCCTTCCATTGAGAGTCTCGTGCAGGGCTCTCAGTCCTGGGCCAGTCCTGGTTCTGAGAGCCCAGAGCCATGAGCACCACATTAACGGAGGATTAGCATTGAATACTGGGCTAGAAAAAGTTGCCAAGAGCATGTTGCAAGTAACTCTTGACAACTTTTGCAGACAAAAACTGCGCAATTAGCTTAAACTTTTAAAACTAAAAAACACCTGACTCTGATTCTGTGTGATTAGGATATAAGCAGGCTCTATATTAAAAATAAGCACACTGGTCATACTGTGACATATTTAAAAATGAAAAATGACCTCTTTTTTTTTTTCTTTTTGCTTGGAGGTGAGAGGTTTAGTCTCTTTCTATTCTTCACCATCACAACTAGTCTGCCCCCTACACACCTCCAGAAAATATTGGCATAATCCTAAAGTTGGTATGAACAAAGGCACCCCAAACTTCAAAAAGCTGTCATTTCAAGAACTCATTAGCTTGGCTGCTTTGCAGACTATTAATGGACCTTAGAGAACAGTAACTCAAGTTTAAAACATTTTCAGGCATCTGGTTCCACAGGCCTTGCCTGCTTGAGAAGATTTCTGCAGGCCTTTGTGATTATAACAATCATTTGTGAACTCCAAGGTTCTCATTCTTTACTCCCCCGACCCCCATCCCTAACACCCCATATTCATTTCTTGATAAACGTTTTTGAGAGCATTTAACACTAGATTAACTACCTCAAAGAAGTAGATCAGTGCATCAGAAAAGAGGAAAAGTGTCATTGACTTGTGAAGGCACTATGATACGATATTGTAGACTGAAAAGCATCTCTAGCCAGGACCCAAGAATTTAAAAGTTTTGATGTTGCTACTTCACCGTGCAGCCTTGGACCTATCACTTGATTTCTGAGTGTCATTGTTCTCACCAAGTGACACCACAGAGTTGGGAAACCGTATTACAGACATATTACAAATGGGGAAATAACAATGAGGAGCTTTTTGGTCTGACTCCTTTACTTACAAAGCTTTTTTTTTTTTTTTTTTTTTTTTGCCCCTGAAATGTTATGCAGGCTCTGTATTTTATTTGAAACGCTTTGCCTTGATGTAACTGTGTAAGAGACAGGACTGATTCATGTTTCAAGCCCAGCTGGAAGGGAGCCTCTCAGAGATGCATTTCTACACTGTGGGAGCTCGAAAGATACTGTTGGTCACATATAACAACTACCGATGTCCCAGAATCCCTTGCGACAGTTTTTTGGAGCTTTTAAAGAACAGTTTTTCAGTAGTTGTTTCTCTGAGTACCTAATCATTTCCAGGTAGTAGTTTAAACTCATTAGTCTTTGAAGTCACTAACGTGCTATTAAATGCATCACTGCTCTGGGGCATTAAATGACAGTGAAATGGTGGGCGGCCAGACCGGCAGGAAATGGCTTGAGTACCCCTCCGCAAAAGCCTTTGTTTAAAAAGGAACCGCTTGTTCAGTCTTGGATGCTGAGCCTGCGCTTATTACCCTTTGTTATGTTCTCACGAGGTCCAGGGACACTTATTTCCATAAATGCAGACACTGGAGCATGAATCTGGAACACTTGCTTTCAGTATTCACAGATTCACGGAGCAGACATATAGTGATGCATCACAAGAATGGACTTTTCCAATCTCAAAAGCATACCCGCAGTGGCATTGATGCTATTTGGCTAAAAATGTTTTGTTCAAGGGCTACAACTCTTACTTGGCATCACTGTGACTGTTTCTAGTCGTGTGTCTGTGGAAGTGGGGGTGGTTTGAAGAAGGGGCACCACAAAGTCACAGTCACGGGGTGATTGTGCGTGCGTGTGTGTGTTCAGTTTGTTCCATTTACCAGTTAACGTGGGGATTATGACTCAATAATTAGCTTTGTTTTCTGGTCCTCTAGGCAGGTCCGTTTTCTACAAAATTGTACTATATATCATTTCGTCCTTTATATTATGGTAAAAATAACATAACATAATAAAAGGATGTGATTTTTTTTGTAAAGATTTTATTTATTTATTTGAGAGAGAGAGAGAGCACATGAGAGGGGGGTAGGGTCAGAGGGAGAAGCAGACTCCCTGCTGAGCAGGGAGCCCGATGCGGGACTCGATCCAGGGACTCCAGGATCATGACCTGAGCCGAAGGCAGTTGCTTAACCAACTGAGCCACCCAGGCGCCCAAGGATGTGATCTTTTAATTGGGTAAATGCAATTCGTTGTGGTATAGGCTTTCTGGGGATCATAAAGTTCCCAGCAGCAGGCACCTCATTTCCAGACCCTTTGGTTAGCTAGCAACTCCTGTGTTTCAGAATATTATATCTGTTAGAAGCAGGGTATTCTGCCATCCAGATGATTTTTTATATGTGGTAGCTTGGGGTTCTAATGATTCTTCTATTGTGATAGTCAGATATGTGATCTCATATTTTAATAATCTGAGAATATTCTTTACTAGATTGACTGCTATTAAATTTGACCATATTGATTAAGCAATCAGAGCTAATTAAATGTGTTGATATAGATGGCATCAGAGTGTAGCCTAATTAATTCTAATCATTAAGCCACTGAGATTGAAAGAGCTTGTGTCGGGCGCCTGGGTGGCTCAGACGGTTAAGCGTCTGCCTTCGGCTCAGGTCATGATCCCAGGGTCCTGGGATCGAGTCCCGCATCGGGCTCCCTGCTCCTTGGGAGCCTGCTTCTCCCTCTGCTTCTCTCTCTCTGTCTCTCATGAATAAATAAATAAAATCTTTAAAAAAAAAAAAAAGAAAGAGCTTGTGTCAATGGCAACTTTGTGTCCAGAGATCCTACCACTAACCATCTGGAATATTCCTAGAGCGTAGTTGGTATAGTGACTCCTATAGGTCCACCTAGATTTGTCCAAGAATTACTGAGGGACAAAGTACTCAAATTTGAATTTATGTTTTATGGTGGTGTTTAGCAGGTGCCAAATAAATGTTGGTCACACATATATGGCAGTAGGATGAAAAAGCTAAAAACTTGGAATGACAGTCAGGGAGACTGACCTAGGTGTAAATTCTAGCTTTCAAAAATCTCTTAGCCTCACTCTTCTCATCTGTAAAATAGGAATGATAACACATCCAGATCTGAGGATTACATAGGATCATAAACATTAGGCAATAACGTAGTAGGTCTCAGTAAATGATTGAATGGTCTTTGGGAGCTAGCGGAGTCTAAGGAGGCAGAGGTTGGTCTTGTAGCGTGACGGTTCCATATAAAGCCTCTGGAGAGACTTGTGCAGTGTCAGTCCTGGTTCTGTGGCTACCAGCAAGGTGATCGCGTGGAAGTTTCTTAACCTTTCAAACTGGATTAGGGTCCCATTGCTGCCATAACGAATTATCACAGATTGGTGGCTTAAAACAATTATCCTACAGTTCTGGAGGTCCAGAAGTCCAAAAAGGGTCTGACTGCTAAAATCGGATGTTGGCAGGGTTGCTTTTCTTCTGGAGGGAAGAATGCATTTCCTCGCCTTTCCCAGCTTCTGGAGGCCACCTTCATCCCTTGGTCTTCGGGACTTACCTCCGTCATCAAAGTGTCTCTTTCCTTTATAAGGATTCATAATTACATTGGACCCACCCACATAATCCAGGATAATCTCATCGCAAAATCCTTAATTTAATCACATCTGCAAGGTCCCTTTTGCTATGTAAGGTAACATATTCATAAATTCTAGAGATTGGGACCAGCGCCTCCTTGCGAGGCCATTATTCTGTCTACCTCTTCAGCCTTGGTTTTCTCCTCCATAAAACAAGGTAGTATAATATGACCTATCTCAGAGTTAGGGTAAGAAATAAATAGGACAATGCCTGTAAAATGCTTATAATTCAGAGCCTACCCACACATGGTAAGCACTTAATGCCTGTTAACTATTTTGGTTATTATTCTCCACAAACGAATCTCAGAGTCCCTTCCTGCCACATGACCAAGGCATTCATACCTCTGCCTCCACAAAATGATCCAGAGAGCCTGCGAGATTCAAGACTGAGAAAGAAGGCGCCTTCCCACCAGCTATTCTTCCCCACTAAAATTCTTGGCAACCACCAACTTAGAGCCATGGTTCTCTCAAGAAACAGAGATTTCTTCCAGTCATTCCTTAATTTCAGACAAATCCTCTTCAAAGGAAGGGACATAACGAAGAGGCTTCTAAGTCATGGAAACAGATCCAGAGGCAAGAAATAAGGGCTGCCTCTGTTTCTTCTCTTTCCATTCTCTACTCCTGTCAGGCCAGTCACCCCTCCTCTCAGGGAAAGGACCGTGGTGTGCAGAATGCCGTTGTTTACTGCTGGGGATCTTGCAGCCATAACTTCTGGCAGCTCATACACTTTGCCTGTTTCTTTTCCATGTGGCCTATTTAATTTTGGCATGTGCATATATTAACCCCATAGACTTGGCTGTGACTTTACTGGATAGGAATCATCAGAGTCGCTACAATGTCATTGCCGTTTTCTGGGTTGTTTTATATTGTATCAGACCGAGATATTTTCCGCTGAGAGAATTTGAGTAGAGAAAGGAAAAAATAGCATGATATTAATTAATTTAATATTTAACTCTGGGTTAGCATCCATTCCGCTTTCTACCGACAAATTACACTAGACTGAAAAGTTGTTAAATGTAGATTCCCTTATTCCTCATTTTAAGTGAGAACAAAATAGCTTATTTTACCATCTAGGATTCTTGAGATTTGCCCTTTGAAAATATTTGTTCTGGCACAAATATATTCTGAGAGACATACAGAAGAATTAGTAAGGAGGAGGGGGGCTTAAAAACAATAGACACTCTCTTTCATCTTTTCATATCTTTCATGGACTGTATTTGGGACCCTGTGTTCTTTTCATGCTTTGTATTGGTTCTGAATCTGTAAAAAGATAGTAGTGGTCCTATTGACATCCTCCTTCCTGCCTGTCTTAATCCCCTCCCCCCATTTGCCCTCCCATCATCTTTATCTCAAAAGAGTTGGGGCGCCTGGGTGGCTCAGTAGGTTAAGTGTCCAACTCTTGTTTTTGTCTTAGGTCATGGTCTCAGGGTCATGAGATCGAGCCCCACGTTGAGCCCCACTTCGGGGTCCATGTTGGGCATGGAACCTGCTTAAGATTCTCTCTCTCTCCCTCTTCCTCTGCCCCTCCCCCATGCTCTCTCGCTCTCTCTAAAAAAAAAAGAAGAGGAAGAAACCAACCAAATTAATTACACCAAGGTGAACTTTCAGGTTCTCCCAGGGAAATCTGCATTTTAAGGGCATAAACTTAATTTTCCCAGCCTTATTGAGGTATAATTGACAAATAAAACTGTAAAGTGTACAACATGATTTGATATACCTATACACTTTGAAATGATTCCCACAAGCAAGTGACATAACACACTCATCACCTCAAGTAGTTACCTTCTTTTTTGATGAGAAAGTTTAAGATTCTTAGCAAAGTTTAAAGTTTAAAATTCATTATTATTGGGGCACCTGGGTGGCTAAGTCGTTAAGCATCTGCCTTCGGCTTGGGTCATGATCCCAGGGTCCTGGGATGGAGCCCCGCATCGGGCTCCCTGCTCTGCGGGAAGCCTGCTTCTCCCTCTCCCACTCCTCCTGCTTGTGTTCCCTCTCTCGCTCTCTCTCTCTCTCTCTCTCTCTCTCTGTCAAATAAATAAATAAAATAAAATAAAATTCATTATTATTAACTACAGTCACCATGCTATACATTAGATCCACAGAACTTATTCACCATATAACATTCTGTTTTCTTTTCCTGCTATACTTGCTTGGTCTTTCTTTCTCAATCGTAACCATTTATTTTGTTGGTTTGAGTCATATTCCATAATACACATAGAAATGAAGAAAGTGAATAAAGGAGCAGAGATAAGGAAAGGAAAAGTAAGGGCAAGAAGAGGAATCTGGGTCCAGGAAAGAGGGAATAAAATGAAAAGAGAGGAGAGGTGGGACAACTTGAAGCAGGGAGTGCAGAGGATCTATGCACTTTAGGACTTGTAGGTCTCTTTCCTTAGCGAAATTGTGCAAGCACACAACCCCTTACCACCATCCCGCCAGCTCCCCTTGGCATCCACTAATGCACGTCTTCAGTGATGCTTCGGCTTCGTTCATTGTGTGTGTGTGTGGGAATGTCCCACTACCACCATCCTCAGAGAAAAAGGAGAAGTTCCTTTGAGTCTTACTTCATACCCCATTTTGGTCTTAAGAAGCTCGGTGGCTCTGTAGTCATATGGGTGTGGTTCAAAACTCTAAATTGGTCACTTAGGTAATTACTTAATTTCTCGGAAGCTCGGTGTCCACGTTGGTAAAATGGGAATACCAATATCAACATATGCTGTTCTTCTAGGAACATAATGAGAAAACTCCTGCATAATGCTTGGTACAGGGCGAGCTTTTTTGTAAAATGATAATTGTTTTAAATAGTGTGTGGCAGTTACTCTTTTAATCTTATTATTACTATTTCTTCTCCCAGAAAGAGTCTGATTTTCTCATCCTACTGCAGAAAACAATTTTCTTACCTGACTCTGCCTTTTCTATGTCTCCACACATAACATTCCTTAACCCTAAAAAATAAAAAATGGACATTTTGAAGCACACAAGCCTCCCTGGCCCATATCTTGACGCTCAATGCCATGTCCTACACTTATTCTCACTTTATTTTTCCCAGTTCTTCTCCTGGAAGTCACACTCCCGGAAGCCCAGATAACAATTGGCCCATGGGTCAGTAACTGCCCCCACTTTTTTTCCCCCTTAATGCGTTAGAATTGGACAAGGGGTACCTATCTCTTTCTACTACTCTTTTTAAGATCTTTCAAAACAAAGATGAGTTAGAATTCTTTCAAGCACCAGGAGTCACGCCATAATGTCCTAAAGCACTTTGGATTGATCAGACTCAAGTTTCGGCCTGACACATGAATATTAAGTGTATAGACCCAGGCATGCTGGCTTCTACCCTGTGAGGAGCCCATCACTGCATTCTCCTCGACATCTTTCCTGTTTGCCTGGCCTCAAGAGACCCCCATGAGCCTTCTGGCACTGTCTCCCTGGGCAGTTGCTTTGCAGGTACACCCACTGTGACCGGCCGCTCTCTTTCGCCAACAGTTGGTGCTTCCTACAAAACAAAGCTACATTTGATTCTCACCAACTCCCGGCCTTCTTCCCCTAAACCAGCCCACATAAGCAATTATACTTCCTTTATTTGTGTATCCATGTACGTCCATACATGTTTTGGTGGGGCGAGTATCCTTACCTTTTATCAAATCATTAAAAGGATCTAAAGCTTAAACTATGGCCTAGACAGCATTGCACTGCTTAATCAGCTAATACATCCTGTCATTTTGAAGCCTCGTTATTGAGAAGCTAAAGTTAACTCAGTCATTTGAACAATATTTGGAATTACAATCTTAAAATTTTTCAAAGTGTTTTACTCTTATAAATGTTTTACTCTTTACATTTACAAACATTTACAAAATGTTTTACTCTTATATATACAGTATAATCTCACTATTGTAAGTGGGGCTCAAAAATTTTGTTACAAAATGGAGGTTGTCCCATTGCAAGATTAATGAAAATAATCAGTCTTCTACTTATGGAGGGAGGGAACTTTTCACTTATTTGTTTTCAAGTATTAGACATGTAGGAAAAAGAAACAGACCTATGTTTATGAACTCTGACATCTTACACGGAATTGAGAAAGTTCCAAATGATCAGAAGGCAGTCATTTCCTAACACCTATCCCCCAGAAGCTAAGAACTGAGCAATCCCAGTAGGAGGACAGAGATACCTCTCTCTCTAGCGTTAGGGACTGCCATAGTTCCACCATGACCAAGTGGCTATATCTTAACATTATTCCTCTTGAAAAATATAGACACACACACACACACACACACACACACACACACAATACCATTGTCCCAAAGGCACATCATATTGAATAAAAGGTGGTGTTCTGAAAAATCGTGGGTCCCAATGAACTGCTGGTAGCATCAGTATTGACAGCCACCTTCTTAGAGTGATCTCCCCTTAGAAGAGGTCCTTCTAATCGAGCTCCTAGACAGGGCTCCCCAGTCCTTCAGAAACATTTTAATAACTTCGAACCCCACATTACAGAGTTCAGATTTTCATCATCTTCCTTCCAAAAGGTTCCTTTCTACCCACGCCAAGTTGCTCCCAGACGTGCTCTGAAATCCTTAAGCCATTACTACTAATAAGGGGCAGATGAGGGTGATAGCAGGTGCTAATGAGCAGGAGTCCCAGCCTCTTACTAAACCAAATGAAAGCAAACAAAACCAAATGTCCTTAAATGTCAGGTACACTCTTACCCCAGAACAGCAAGTCCCTTCCTGACTTGACAGTACCACTCAGAGTCGTTCTTCCTGGAATAAAAATGGTTTTCTCAAATTTTTTTTTTTAAAGATTTTATTTATTTATTTGAGACAGAGAGAATGAGAGAGAGAGAGCACATCAGAGGGGGGAGGGTCAGAGGGAGAAGCAGGCTCCCTGCCGAGCAGGGAGCCCGATGCGGGACTCGATCCAGGGACTCCAGGATCATGACCTGAGCCGAAGGCAGTCGCTTAACCAACTGAGCCACCCAGGCGCCCTCTCAAATTTTTAATGGCATTTTCTATTTCTTCAATTTTGCCTCTTTAGGTACCCATATCACTGTATGTAAATGTTTAGGTATATTGACATTCCCCAAAGAATTAATTATCTTCTCCCTGGGCTCAAGGTACATTTTTAAAGTGGGTCTTACAAACAAGAGAAACATATAACAAAACAACATAAGAATTCCACCCTAATGTTCTGCCGGTAGGTTTATGGTCAAACTCAACTCGTATTCTATTTCTAGCTCAAACATGGCTGCGTATCGGGAGCACCTGTGGTGCTCTTAAAAACACAAGTGCTCCGTTCCAACCCCAGCTTCAGTAGATCCAGGTATTTGCATTTTTACAAGGTCTCCAGGCTAGTGTGATGGGCAGTCGCAGCCAAGTACCTATGGTTGGTACTTTGGAGGGGAGATCAAATCCCTGATAATGCATCCAGCTGGTCATTATACTAAAATAGTGAGCTCATACCTCTTGCCCCCCAATTACAAGACCCAAGTTCCAAGAGCAGAAGATGACATTCAAAGTAAAAGAAATCCGAAGCCCATTATAGCCATTTATTTTAGTAACAGCATTTTCCTACTTACAGGGGCTCATCTTGATAAAGGACTGGGAAGTAAAAGCAAGTGCAATTATACTTTGCCTCGGGAAAGAGCTCTGAATACTTTTTTATTATATTGCCAAAGATGAGGACGAGAATGTAAATCTGCGAAAGTCGTATCAGAGGCCTCTTTCATTAACAGAAATGGAAACAGGCATTTATATGCCACCAATAAATCAATTAAAGGAGGAAAGGAGCTTGAAATGGCCTTCACTGCAGTTATTATCTTGGGGGATTGCAGGGCCTGGTGATTGCTGAAGCCAGCACCCTTCTGTCATCCCCCTGGAGCAAAGCAAAGGGAAATAAGGCCTGGAAACAGGCTCGTCATACTAAGCACAAAGTCTGCAGGTCTTAAGTGTTTGCTCAAGCGGAGCAGAGGCAAAGCAGAGCCAGACATTTCTAAAAGCATTGTCGGCTTTCGTGGATTTAAAACGTGAGAGCGTGAGCCAGTGTGTGAGTTGGTGTGTTTCTACGTATCTGGGTTTACATCAGCCTGGACACTGGGAATCATTTTGATCTCCATGATTATGTCCAGTAAAACTCTGTTTTAGTATAGGAGGATTCCGTTAGGGAGAAGCACACGAAGGAATCTCTCCTGCAGTTTGAGAGAGCTGTGGACCCTTCCCCTTCGCCTCCTTTTGGCCTGTCAATCACCAAGCTCTAGCAATTTCTTTTCGCTTACTAGTTTCAGGAAATCTTAATTTGTATTGAACAGTGGCAGCTGGAGTAAGATTACTGGCGATTAGAATTCATCCCAGCCTAGGAATTTAAAAATTAAAAGCCAAAAAAAATGGATTAAATGTCTTCCCCTTCCAGAAAATGGTTTTTTTTGGGAAATATTTTTTTACCTGCCTGAGTCTCAAGTTCTTCAGCTGTAACTGGGGAATAATAATATCTCCCCAAATTCTTCACAAGGTTATACAGGAGAAGCATTTTATAATCTTCAGGAAGTTATACAAATGTAAGACACCATCAGTTTCAGATTTTACGTTTAAAACTCTTATGTCATGTGGCATAGAAATGTGTGTTTAGTATGGGTGATGTTGGATTAAAGAAGTGTCATGAAGGAAGTAACTCAAGAATGTGATATTTCAATGTGAACTTATTCTCACTATGCCAAAATGCAATTCACATTTCTTCTAACACTCTGTGCCCTGTATTTTGATTTATTCTCTATTTCTTGCTGGTTCCCTCACTGTTCCACTCTTATTATTTCGTCTGTCCCCCACAAATAGCAGCAGAGAGCGGGAGCCCTCCCTATCCAATTTTGTGGCCCCCTTTTCATGACGATGCTGGAAGAAGGAGACTTGATGAGCTCACTTTCTATGAAGTCATTACTGCAGCAGATTGCTTTCTCCAGTGTGTGACATAGTGTGGGAGAGCAAAGACTGAGTTGCCCTGCTCCACCATTCTTCATGGAGAGCACAAATCACCAAGTCCCATTGCATGCACCCTGAATCTCAAATCAATCCTTTAGCGTAAGGCATAATATTCTTGCTCCTGAATCACAGAAGTTTCCAGCAAACTGAACTCTTCCCTTAATCATGTGCTCACACCCCTACCCTCCTACCTGCCCGATCTTTCCTCCACTCAGTATGCTGGAATCTCCTTGCCAAAACCTAAATCTGTACACATCAGTTTCCTACTTAACCACGGTAGCATCTGATCTTCTGGAAAGCCCTACACTGTCCAGATGTGAGAATAGACCTTCTAGATCTGATGCCTGTTCTGGCATCTGTACTCACACTTGCACTCAGCAATACTGAATTATTCCCAGTTCCCATATATTCTTGTTAAAGCTCCATGATTTTTCCATGATTACCTCTAACTCTGATTACCGTTTCCTCCATTCATTTCCATCTGGAAAATTCTTGTTTGTCCTATAAACTCTGTTCTGGAGTCACCCTTCGATGCCTCCCTCAGATTTCCCAGAAGTAAATTACTATATTTAGTATGTATTTTTATTATTGTACATATTACACCAAATACAATTCTCATTTGGAATAATTTGTCTCTCCTTCTAAACTGTGAGCTTCTTAAAAGCAAGGATCATGTCTTATTCATCTTTGGATCTTGAGAAACTAGCAGAGTATCTGACAAATTATAGCTACCTTATAAATATTTCTTAAGTAAATGAAATGGGTAGATTCTCATAAGTGAAAACAATGCACACCCTGTATAATTCATGGGACTGAACCCTAGTAAAGGAAATGACTTAATGGGGCTCATCACTTATTCATCACCTGTTAGTTCCTTTTGCTATTTTGACATTTATGCAATCTGGTAAATTCTAAGGTTGCAAGCATCTTGTCTACATGAAGGAGTAACTGAAACTCACCAAATTAGGCCTGTTGGTGAGCCACACACCTTGTGACATTAGTATTGTCAAAGATGGGTTCTTTTCCCCTTCATCTCCTCTATATGACTTTGGGCAGCTGTTGTAATTCTGAAATTCATGAAAAGCAGAGCTTCGTGACAATTTCAGAAGCAAAATTTCTCTCTGCAAAACCCTCCCACCTTCCGCTACTGAAAGTTTTGCTCTTCATTCTTGCTAAGAAGAAAGTCAAGCATTATGTATATCAAGTCCCACTGATCAGAGTTAAATTGGAAACTAAGGAGCCCATGATGGTGCTTCCTTGCCTGTTCGATTCATGAACAGACTCTGTCCATCAGTCCCTCTGTTGAATCCATGTAATCAGTAAACTAGCATGCCTTCCCTTTTTTACTATTATGACTGTGATCAACGGGTAATAAATGTGTATTCTCAATTTTATCTAATAGTGCTGCTTCCCAGGAAACTTTAGTGGTGAAATGAGAAATGTGTTGTTTTCCTTTTATATTTATAATTAAATTCCATGCTTTTTATTATTTTACACGACTGAGTTTTTCCTTCTTGTCCTTATAAGGTACACATTTTACTTAGAAGTGAGAATTAATTCCTGTTATGTAACTAATTATGGTTCTTTCATGAGTTAATTAATCACAAAATGATGATGAATAGACCAAACGGTGACATCAATGTAGTTTGCATCTATTTTAGCTTCTGTTTCATAAGACAAGATTTTGCTTTAAAATGTATGGTCCTAGATTATAAGAGATATAAATTAGTCTCCTTCATTTCAAATAATTAATTTCTGAAGCTAGTGCAATCTGAATTGAACTCTTCTGTGAATCGGTTTTGGGAAATATCATTAAAAGTCTATTTTGTGGAGAACAAACTTAGCTCTTATTGTTCTTCCTCTATTTTTTTTTTTGTTTCATTCATTTTTTTTTCAATAAATACTAACTGGACATATCATTTACTGATTGGATTTTGCTAGGCACTGTGAAGAATTTAAAATGTTTGAAGTCACCGCCCTCAAAAACCTTACAGAGAAACATACAGAAAGTTAACTAGAAAAGAGATGTCACAAACGGTACCAGTTGAGGGGTACAGGCAGTAAGGGCTGTGGGTTTGGAGGCCAGTCTTTCCTTCCCTGACATTTTCAATCAGAGCTTTCCAGCTTGCCATCCTTTGTGATTTATTTTTAGCAGTTCTTTTCATCTCATTCCAACATACAGACAGATGCAGGAACATATCACTGGTTCTATCCTCTGTCTCTCTATTGCTTCAACATTACTTCTAAGCTCTTGAAATAAAAATTGGAAGTTGTATCCAGACTATTTTGTGAATGTCAGATTATTATCTACCCACTTCCTCTGGAGGAAAGGAGATAGGGTTCTGTGAATCAGGAAGGGTGTGATCTCTATATACTAACCATACCTGCATATTTAAAATCATAAAAAGAAAGTACTTGACTGTGTTCAGCACTGAATTGTTACCAAATTGAAGACACTTCATTAACAACCCTATTCTTTTCCAGTTATTATTTAGGCCAGACCCTGGGTACGTCATCACCCATGGTGAATGGGAACACACTCTTCCCTAAACTCTGTAAACCAAAGCTGTTCCATGCCCTTCTTTCCCTTCCTGTCAGTAGGCAAATCATCCTTCACTCATAGAAACAACTGGTGAGGCTCTTTGACCAGAATAACTGGCATCACATTGGTTTTCACCAATATTTTCTTTTACCCTTAGGTGAGTTATTTTGTACACAGCTCCATTATCTTTTGACCTGTCTTCTGCAACCCAGTTCTGTTAAATTTACCCTCAGGTAGTCAATGTCTCTCACACTCACGTATCTTTCCACTACTATGGCTATAATTACTTCCTAGTGGTTTCATTGCTTCTATGCTTTTTATCTGCCTGGCTAGAGTATAAGCACCTTGGGGGTAGGAACTGTGACTTGATCATTGTTGTATACCTAGAACTTAATTTGGTTCCTGGATATAGAAGGCACTCAATAAAGATTTGTTAAGTGAATTTTCAGCATTGAGAAGAAGGGATAGTGGGCTGTGGAGGCCAGAGGAAAGGCACCAAGCCCAGACAATTATAGAATTAGGGAGGATTTCAGAGGAAGATCCACCTAAACTAAGAGCTGAAAAGTTATTGCGAGTTAGCCAGGCATAGGGAGCAGGGGATCTGGACCAAAAAATAGCACAGACATAGAACCATATTTGAGAAAGAGCAGGGTCCATTGAAAGACAGGCAAAAAGATCAGCTATGCCTTCTGTTTATTGCCCCTGAGAATCAGAACAGGGTGGTATATGTGTATATGTATTTGCATGTGTGAGAAAGGAAACTTAAGTTTTTCAAAAGCTTAATTAGATACAATAAAAAATCAACTCCAGCAACCTGTAAAACCCTTAATATTTCCCCCAAATTCCTCTATCGAGCTAAACAACATTTCCATTAACTTTCTCATTTCTTCTTTCTCCTCAAGTCAAATTTTAATTTTTTTAAACATTTTTTGATTCTCTGTTTTATCTGTTGGCATTTTCATAGCACTTTTTAAATGATTACTGCAGACAGTAGTATGGTTAAGCAGAGAGATGTGAACCTAACCACCTTGCATGAAATTATTATGCATAGAAAAACTATTGCAAGTTCCAAACACTCAACTTAGAGATCAATATTTAGAAAATAACCTGCATCCAAACTAGGGTTTGGGGTGCACAGGGACAACCTGCAGCAGAATATGGTGGAAGGCAAACTGGTCTTGGAGTCCAAATGTTTTCACCATTCACTTTACTAAATCTCATGAGATTCTCAATATCATCATTTCTTGAATGGAATCTGTAATATCCGCTCTATATTCTTCATAGGTATTCCCCCCAAATTGAAAGAGAAACTATATAGGAAATGAACCACCTAACAGATGGTGGATGGTTGAATTCAGTTTGGCACAAGGTCATCTGCTATTGTAGTTATTTTTATGTTAGAAAATAAAAATTTTATACCTCCTCTAACAATTGCAACAACATTGTGTATGGAAAAAATATGTATGGTGATTTAAATTAGTGAAAGTAAAGCTACACTTCTTAAATACTCAGTTTTAAATAGTTTGTCTCTGTGGCGTCACAACAGCAAGTGTGTTTACATAGAAATGGCTCTTTGCCTCATTAGCATGAGGGTAGTAACACTGTAACCATTTTGTCTCCTAGAATGATTGAAGATAGTGGGAAAAGAGGAAATACCATGGCAGAAAGAAGACAGCTGTTTGCAGAGATGAGTAAGTATAGAACTTTTAAGGAACACCCTATCGTTTCCATTGAACACTCATGGAAACACTGGAAATAACCACTTAATCCTTATGGCATTTGTGCTTTTCCTTAAAATCCTAAATCCCTTGTATAAAATGTACATTTGGGCAATTTTGCTTCCTATTAGGTAAGAGTGAAATTAGCGAATCATCACAATTTGTTACTAGACTGTATATTTTCTATGAAAGAAAAAGTTTTGCAGAGCCAAATGTATACATATATACATGGACACTATCAAGTCAACACTAGTGTTGGCACAACTATGGTCCACTAAATTTTAAACTCTGTGTTCATGTCCCCACAATATCACTGTGTCTGGCATATTATAGGCACTAGATAAAAGTTTGTGAAATGAATTATTGAATGTTTTAACTGCAAAATGACATCATATGTTCCTGTGGGAAAGAAGAATCAGGCATGATCACCAGACCAAACTATACACTGTCATTTGGACTTTATGGAAAGGGGAAGAGTCTGTCCCACAAACAGTTCCTAAAAAGTGAAAAGGAAAATAAAGTTAAAAAGAGTTTGGAGGTGGGGCGGCTGTGTGGCTCAGTCAGTTAAGCATCGGACCCTTGGTTTCGGCTCAGGTCATGATCGTAGGGTCCTAGGACTGAGCCCGAAGTCAGGTTCCACACTAGATGGGGAGACAGCTTGAAATTCTCTCTCTCCTTCTCCCTCTGCCCCTCCCCCCCTACTCACACGCATGCTCTCTCTGTAAAATAAATAAATAAATCTTAAAAAAAAAAAAAATAGAGCTTAGAGGTAACCTGCTACATGAGGGAGACCAAACCAAAACTATACTTACCTCAGTGGAGAATCCATTAAATAAAGGTTATTGATTTATGGAAATGCCTGGTTGCCATGTAAGTAATTGGCTGGTAGTGTCTCCATTACAGACCATAGTTTCTTTCTTTTTTTTTTTTTTAAAGAGAGAAGTAGAGCATGCACCAGCAAGGGTGGTGGGGCAGAGGGAGAGGGAGAGAGAAACTTAAGCAGGCTCCACGCTCAGTGCAGAGCCCAACTTGGGGCTCAGTCTCACGACCCTGAGATCATGACCTGAGCTGAAATCAAGAGTCTGACACTTAACCGACTGAGCCACCCAGGTGTCCCACAAACCATTGTTTCTTATTCATAAAGAAGAAGAACTTGTCGTGGTGGGGGGCACACATCTCAAATTCAATGTAAAAATATACTCCTCTTATTGTCTTTTTATCTCTCCTTCCTTGCATAAGGAATAAGGATGAGCAGAAGTGAGTAGTTAGCCTTCCTCTCTGAGAAAGCAGTAGACAAAATTAGGTTTCTACTGAAGACTGGAACTGATTTGGCAAGAAGGAGGGTTGGGAGCAGATAAAGGAAGTCCCCAGATAATAAGATTCACATTTTTCTTTATCATTTCCCAATAATCTGGAGGCACCAAGACAGCGTTAGAGCTAACAAAAAGGAAAGAAAATTGACATTGATGTGAGGAACCTCAATCATGCTCCTTGCTTTTTCCACTTTCAGAGACCCGTCTGTAGCGCCTGAGAGAGTTGCAGCCATGACCTTCCAATTTCCTCGGCCACGTTTGGTCCTGTATCTTCACTTCTGGCATGGCTAGCCACCTGGAATGGTGCCCTTTGTTAAATGTAACCAAGGAAGGAACCTAATGACCTCTGCCTGTCTCCACAAAATGCAGGCCAGCATGGGTGTCCTCCCATACCATAGATTCTCAGACTGAAAGTCTGGAGCCCCAAACATCATGGGCCAGTGCTTTGTCAGAAAAAGAAAAATATATTAATATTTAACCTAACAAAGCAGTAAAGTCTTGGGGGGAAGTATTTGAGTTTATCACTGTTACATTAGAGATGTTTCAGCCAACACACTGCAAGAATTATAAAAGTGTGCTTATTTCATGATTTTGTAAATAACTTACCCAAATTTAAGTACACTGTCCCAGTTCCTTCTAAACCTGGTGAAGTCCTTGGCACAGACAAATATGGATGTCACAAATGTCAAAGGATGATTGACCTAAGTTTTATAGCCACAGAAACAGAAAAGCTCTAAATTTTTCAAACGAGAGAGACATAGGAAAATTGTGCATTCATTTCCCAAATGGTAACTTTATCTTCTCATAGAAACTTCTCCGGGATGTCATGCACTTTACTGAATCATTTTATGAGTTCTTCTGATTAGTGATTGGAAGAGTTAAGCAAGCCACACAAATGTGTGTCTTTCTTCCTTGGGTATGCTAAATAATAGACTCAGATGTTGACCAAAAATGGGAAAACACATCGTACCTTAACAATGCTTTCATGAGCATCCTATTTAGATTGACACTAAGTAGGACATGTCCACAGTAAGTGGGATTCTGCCAGATAAGACAACTGGCGGATTTCAAAGGAAGAATTGATGTTGATAGGTAGGCTGTCATACAAAAGAGAGAGGTGATCTCCTTGAGAAGGTGTTAAATAGTTGAAAAATATATGGGTTACCCCAGCAGCTCTATCAGCAAAACACCAAAAAAAAAAAAAAAAAAAAAAAACAAAGAAACTGTTATCAGGGAAGACTGACATCAGGCCTTGGAAAGTAAGTTCCCCCAGGAATCTGTGAGGGAGCTAAAAAGGAAAGAAGAAATTGTAAATCCGGTCAGCTAAGTATTTTCTAGAAATAATTTTTTTAAACAGCAAAAGAAAGTGCCAAGGAGAGTCTTTGTTTTGGAAATTACAAATGCCAAAGAAAAATTGCACATGAAGGAGTTAAGGCAGGGAATACTTTATTCAAGATCATTGCAATGCAGTCAGGACCTACTGCAAGAGAAAAGAGATTGAACTCAACTCCCTAGAAGAGTTTTTATTTATTTATTTATTTTAAGATTTTATTTATTTGACAGAGACACAGCACGAGAGGAAACATAGGCAGGGGGAGTGGGACGGAGAGAAGCAGGCTTCCCGCGGAGCAGGGAGCCAATTCGGGGCTCTATCCCAGGACCTGAGCCAAAGGCAGATGCTTAACGACTGAGCCACCCAGGCGCCCCCCTGGAAGAGCTTTTAAGTACTGGGGTGAGCTATTGCAAGAGTCCTGAAGATTAGTAGTGGGGAAGGTGGTCAATTGTGTTTGCTAATTGTCCGAATTAGAAAGTTAGGCTTCTACCCTCCAGAAGAGAATCAGAGATCTCCTTCAATGATTGCATTTCAAAGGTTTGGCTCCCATGTCCTTAAGAAAGATATTCCTGGGCTGTAAAACTGGCAAGAGGCTGGGAGATTACTTCGCAATGGGGCAGACAAAGAATTTGCAATGAAAAGTTTTCTAAAATAAATGCTCTAAGGAAAGGAGGTCAGAGGCCTTGGGTCGGGAAAAAGCCTGTCTGAAGTTTAGTCAGGCTGAGGGGAATGTTAAGGCATCTTGGCCTTACAAAGGCCAAAGAACAAAGGGCACAAACAACAGAAAATAATAATTCACAAGAAGAGCAGTTGATAAGAAATTTAGGCAAATTCAGGTGATTACAGCACATCTGATTTAAACATCTACTCTGAGCTCATAACCACAAGCAGCAGAAGCAAGAAGAAATGGTAAAGAAAGGAAATTAAGGATAGCATGGACTCACAAATAAGAAAAAAAAGACTAGCCTTATGTTAAAAACAAAACAAAACACTAGCCCTATGGCCACCAAAGAAATTGATTTGTTAAAGAAATTCTAGACAAGTTGCCCTTAACCAAAAATTCCCTTCAGTATAATGCCCTAATTATCAGTTTATTTAGTACCTTAAATTAAAACTAAAAAGACTAGTTAAAGGTAAATGTCATCCTCACATGGACTTTTCAGCCATCAAATAAGTTTATCAGCTCAAATAAGTTTATCAGATTGGCTTTTAGCAGATAAATTTTTTGTTCTTGAAATTAAATCACCTCTGTTTTTCTGCTCTCAGAGGACATCACTCTGCCTAATATGACATTTATGAACGTGTCACTCATCTATTGTGAACGTCTCCTAAGGACAAACCATAGACCTTTACCTTCAAATCCATTCACCTTAGATGCTGAATAAATGTTGGTTTACAAGCCTACAGGGCACAGGATAGGTATGTTTTAATCAGAGGAGAGTGATTGGAAAACATTCTTTCAGAACTTGGAAGACTACCTACCGAGATAAAAAAGGTCCTGAGGAGAAATCAGAGGGATACCACTGCCTTTGAGCAGAGGAGGGATGGAAAATCAAAGAGAGGCAAATGTTGGTACTCAACAAACCCTTGAATTGTTCAAAGGCAGATAGTTCTTCAGAAAGTTGACTACAGTTAGCACATGGATAGTTGGAATGAAACCTAGAGTATGATTTTGCAATGCACACTATGACTTAGGAAAACTGATTTCAAAAACTCAGAAAAATGCCATGAATGAGACTGATACCATGAGCCCACCACACACCCTATAGGCCATGGTGGATACAGTGACTATTTTCACTTGCTTCTTCATTTCTCTTGCTCTTCAGCTTCTTTAAGATATTATTAATACCATGGGTCACTATCCTGGAAATACTCTCTTATGTCACCACTCCAGTCTGCTCTTCTGCTTTTTTTGACCATTCTACTTCTCTTTTTCTGTCTCTTGGCACCTTCCAGACACCCTTAAGCCAGATTTTACCAAAGTTTTGTTCTTGATCAATTCCATTTATAACTTTACTTTCTCTCAAGGCTTCACCATTATTGTTATGGCTCACAAGTTCCAAGGAGTCCTTCAAAGCCACCTCCCATATTCTCATAAGTTAGCTTATCCAGAATAGTCAGTATATAAACTCAGTGTCCCTTCTAGCCTTGCTCCCTGTCAAGGTTTCTACTAATGAAGCAGCTTGAGGTGGGCTCACCATTAATTCCACTAAGTGCCCCTAACTATATGCAGAGTATCCTCTTGGAAAAACATTCCCAGTCTTGGCCCAAGATAAATTGGTGCATTTTATATGTTTGTTAATAATTCTGGGAATGTATTCCATAGTCAGGAATTCTATATCTGTATATCCAGCTGCCACTGATAGATCCATTTGGACATCCCACAAGCACCTCAATCTCTGTAAGCCCGAAACTGAACTCTTCATTCACCCACCTATAAACCTATTCCTCCATGTTTTTACCTTAGCCCAGTGAGGGCCTCCCCATCCCACTGAGTGTCCTAAGGTAGAAATGTGAGCATTATCCTTGACCCCCAAATTCCTCTCTCTCTCTCTCTTTCTCACACACAGACACACACACATGCACATACAGATCCAGTCAATCAGCAAGCATGGAAGAGTTCAGATACAAAGTTCATAGGCTTCATCTTTATTCTATAAATATTTGTTGGGTGAATTTGAAAAATGAATGAGATATTTAATTATCTGAATGACTATACCAAAGGCTTTATAATGAGCTATCAAAACATGAAAGGCAAACTATACATGAATTGTGTGAAACTATTCAGAATGTAATAAAATGAAAGCCAAAAATTAGGTAAGGTTGGTTGGTTGGATAAATAGATAGATGGATAAAAGGAGAAAAAAGAAAGAAAGAAGGTAGGAGGGAGGAAGGGAGGGAGAGAGTGAGGAAAGGAAGGACAGAGAGGAAGAGAGGAGAAAAATTTTGGAAGGAAGAACAAAAGAAAGGAAAAACAGAATTTGTAGAATATAGCAGTGTGATCAATTAGAATTTCTTTTTTTTTTTAAAGAGAGGAAGAGGTGGGGGGTAGGGGAGAGTGTGGGGCCAGACACAGGGCTTGATCTCACAATCCTGAGATCATGACCTGAGCCAAAATTAAGAGTGGAACGCTTAACTGACTGAGCTACCCAGGCAGCCCTGTAATCAATCAGAATTTCTTAAGTGCATCTTTGCTTTTGTCTTTATCACTTTCTTCCAAGTATAACATGGTTATGAGAGATTTGAGGAGATGGTACAAGAACATCAAGTTGCCTTAAGTGAATTAGCTTTACGTTTTTATTATGAAAAGTTTCAAATATATACAGGAGTCTAGAAAATAATATTCATCTCCACCCTTAATTATTTACCCCCAGCACCCTCTATATTATTATGAAGAAAATCTAATATATTAGATTTTAAATGAGTTGAATCTACATGTTTTAAAGAATTATATCCCAGTGGTATAATACTAAAAGAAAAAATACCATCCGTTTTTTTTTTTCAGAAATAATTAAGAGGACATTGCAAAAAAGAAAAAAATAGAGAAATACTATACTCATTTTTTTTTTGCTATACCCATTTTTTCTTAAAAAGGGAGAATATAGATTCTTGAGCATCTAGGGTATGAACTTTTAAGTTTTATGATAAGATGGATTTTTTTTTCAGATCACGTAATATAGTGCTAATCCTAGATATTTCAACATGCTAAGAACAAGGATTGCTCTACTGACTTCTTTATTCATTTATTAAAATTCTTTTTTATAAAGGAATTAAGTCAGCTAATTCCCCTTTTTAATGAGGCTACTAGACCGGTAGCTCAGGAAAATACTATGGCATAAAAATGAACCTTAATTTCAGCAAGATACTGGCAAAGTCTCTTACACTGTGCTTGTATTGGAGAAATGTGAGCTGAATCACTACAATGAGGTAGATTTATAGGTGGTGGTGTGACCCTGTCTGCAGGAATAAGTAATGGGTCAACTTGGAGGACAGCTTCTAGTAGCATACTGGAAGAGTCTATTTGTGGCCCTGTTCATGTCCTTGGTTTTAACCGACTTGGACACCGAAGACATGCAACTATTCCCATGGCAGCCTACAAACTTATAGACTTTTGAGAAGTAAGACCACACATGTAAAACTGGATTAAGTTTATGGTTTACTGGGGCAGAGACAAATAAATTTATTTTTTAAAAGTTGGATAAACAGAGCAAGAGCCAGTGCAGCATGTCTCAGCTCAGCTTTTTTGGGTCCCAGAACCATATGGATCCTGAGGTTGCCACTTAACATTGTTTTGTGCCAGGTGATGTGAAAAGCTAATGTCTGAAAAGCTAAGTTTCGTTGCTCACCCCATCCTGTCTGATATTCAGGGCTTACATCCTCAGCCAGGAAGAATTTATACAAATAGGAAACATCAAGAAACCCTCAGACCCCTTCCTGACTCGAACAAAACAGAGGGTCAGTTAAGTTCACATGGTGATAGGACAGGGAACGCAGTCAGTCTCCTGTCCCTAAGTATCATCTCTGTGCCCCTCTTGACTACGTGCAGTAGAGACGCACCTTTGTCAAATTGCCCCTAGGACCTCTGTGGGAAGGAGGTGCCAAGGAGCCAGTTTCTGTCCTCGGAGGATCCGGTCTTGCTGGAACTAAGACATTTAATTGTGTGCGACATTGCAGCCCTTTGATACCTGGGGCTTATCATTATTCTCCCAGAACTTACACAAATAATCTATGTCCCTAATGTCTTCTTTTAAAAACTTATTTACAGATACTGAGACTCTCTTGAATGTTGAGTCAGGCTCAGCATCAATAAAAATACATCTTCATCCAGAGGAAAAGGCAGATTTAGTGTTCAGGGATTTCTGATAGTCTCTCTGTCTCTAGAGAGTTCATGTTCCACAGAAGGACACGAAACTGGGAAGTCCCTTTGAAATGCCAGGGGCAAAATCAAAATTTTTAGAATGGTTACAAGCACGAGCTAAAAATTAAAAGAAACTAACCAGATAAATACACATCCTACCTTTAGCCTCCAAATAAGCATTTAACTAGAAAACAGAAAAATCTGACCAGATGTAGGTCCATATGATTTTTTAAAACCCGCTTTTTAATGAAAAGAGCCAGAAGAATGAGCCATTTATTTTTTTTAATTGCATTAGTAAGTGTCCTTATCAAAGTTGGTAATGATTGCTTTCTATATATTCTATATAGGCGAGGCAATAACTGTGGCATTTTAATTTTGTATATCTCATTCCGAGGAGATACGAGTCAGCCAAAGAGCAGGAAGACTAGAATGGATAAAGGTCTCAAAGCCATGTCTGATGATAATGAGAATCATAATAGCAACATGCATGTATTGAAGCCCTATTGTGTGCCTCCCTCTGTGGTAGACGTTGTGCTTGAAATGGCTATGGAATTGAACCTCTCCGATCTAAAAGGTCAAGAAGTTATGATCCCAGCTAAACTCTAAACTCCATGATGACAGGGGCATTTGTACATAATCTTCAGATGGTAATGAAGATGCTAGTCATGATCATGATAGCTGCTTCCCAATGCGTGAGAAATAAATTATCAAATGGCAGGGAGAAAAGATTATGTGTATCCAGAAAGGATCAAATGAATTGAACTTATCTGGATGCAAATTAAAGCTCAAATGTAAAAAAGAAATTTCTATCACTTGTTGTTGCTCAGAAATGGCATAAGAAATCTTTTAAGTAGTCCCACCTGCTATTAAGTGCTCACTAGGTGCAAGCTTCAGACATTACCAGCTGGTAAAACTGATATTGTTACCCCCATATACATGAAGAAATCAGACACCGAGTAAAAACTTGTCAAAGTTCACACAACTAGGAAATGAAAGATTAAGCCTTACTGACTTTAAAGTTACTTTATTTTTACTAAGTTATAATCATCCCTATCTTTGAAAATAATCTTAGGGGCGCCTGGGTGGCTCAGTCGGTTGGACGGCTGCCTTCGGCTCAGGTCATGATCCCAGGATCCTGGGATCGAGCCCCACATCGGGCTCCCTGTTCAGCGGAGAGCCTGCTTCTCCCTCTCCCTCTGCCTGCCTCTCTGCCTACTTGTGCTCTCTATCTCTCTGTCAAATAAATGAATAAAATCTTTAAAAAAAAAAAAAAAGAAAGAAAATAATCTTATATGGCCATTGTCCACATGTCCATCTCTTGAGAGCATGTTTAAGAGAATTCCCTCCTTGGGTGAGGGTAGGCTCTACCTATCTCTTTGATCCTTCAAGCACTGTGTCAATGAGCCTGTTTGTCAAGTAATGCACTCTCATAAAAATAAATGTTTAATGATCTGCTTCATAAAGCTATAAAGCAATGGGAATATTGATATCATTTTTAAATGAATCTAAAGAGATCAGTTTGATTCAAGGGGATCCTAAATGCTCTCAATGCAGGACACTTGCTAATTCATCCCGAGTTTCATTAGGAAAGCACTTAATTGACCTCCTAATATAATTATTTCTAGGCCACTTCATTTACCTCCTACCCTAACTATTCTATTTTGAAACATTTATGTAGCACTTTTACTGGTAAAGTTCAACACATGTCAAAATATAGCTCTGTGCCTTTATATCTGTTATGAACTATAAACATGGACTTAAGAAAGCCAAATATTTGAAAGCAGAGAAGAACAGACATTTGTTGAAAGTCTGCTATGTTCTAGACACAGTCTAGAGATCAGCTCATTCAGAAAAGGGTAGGAGGATCACCAGGAACTCCAGTGTGGATGTAGCAAGAAGCCCATCTGCAGAGCATTGTGAGGACACCAGCCCGAGCCTGGCAGAGGTTCTGGATAGAGTCATAGGAAATATTACTGGGTTGGTGGCATGGAAAGAACACACAGAGGGACTTGGCTGCTCAGCAGAACATTCAGACCTGGTGAGCAGCAGAAGCCGTGCTGGATTCTTGAGTAGAAGTGTAGAATGAGGAAAGTAGTTCAAGAATATGAGGACCGGGGGCGCCTGGGTGGCTCAGTTGGTTAAGCGACTGCCTTCGGCTCAGGTCATGATCCTGGAGTCCCGGGATCGAGTCCCGCATCGGGCTCCCTGCTCGGCAGGGAGTCTGCTTCTCCCTCTGACCCTCCCCCCCTCATGCTCTCTGTCTCTCATTCTCTCTGTCTCAAATAAATAAATAAAATCTTTAAAAAAAAAAAGAATATGAGGACCGTGCTCCTCTCTTTAGAGAGGAATGGGAAGCCACAGTATAAGAAAGAGTAGTGATTGTTTTTAGAAAGGAGTCTCCTCTGAGTTTGACGGGAAGGTTTGCAGGATACGCACTAGTAATAGTAATGAATGCACAGCCCGAACTATGTGCCAGGCAGTGTTCTCTGTGCTTAGGTGTAGTCATGCATTTGCCTTCTAATTCTGTGAAATAAGTAGTAGGAGTATCATCATCCCTAACTTCCAGATGAGAAAACTGAGGTTTCTAAAAGCAGTTGACCTGGACACCTGGGTGGCTCAGTCAGTTAAGCATCTGCCTTTGGCTCAGGGCATGATCTTGGGGTCCTGGGATCAAGCACCCACCCCCACCACCACCACCCCCCCACAGACTGCGCTCAGCAGGGAGTCTGCTTCTTCCTCTCCCTCTGCCCCTCCCCCCACTTGTGCTCTCTCTCCCTCTTTCTCTCCCCCCCCCTCAGATAGATAAATAAATAAATAACAAACAAATAAATAAATAATCTTATAAATAAAAAAATAAAAATAAATAAAAGCAGTTGGCCTAAGGTCACACAGGAAAGATACCCCATATTCAGTGAGTGCTCACCTCGCAGCCATATTCTGAGGACCAATCACAGTGCATTTAAAATGGTTATTTGATGACACCGCTATCATCTTGCTGTTTAAAGTCACAACTTGAGCAGATTGTTCTCGGAAGTGGCAGACACCACAGGACTGAGGTCGTGTTCCTCGGCCCATGAACATTGTCGACAACCAACATGCTGGCTACATGTGCTCTCTTCCCCTATAACCTGAGGGATATGAGGCAGACCTTTTCAAGTCTCAAAGTTGTATTCGTGTTCTAATAAAAATAAAAATCAAGTTAAGTGAATGGGTTATAATATCTATCGTCGTTTTCTTTATAAATATTACAAATCCCTTTCCACACACATGGCATACCATATGTGTACTTTTCTCTCCCCACCAGGGGCTCAAGATCTGGATCGTATCCGACTCTCCACCTACAGAACAGCATGCAAGCTTAGGTTTGTTCAGAAGAAATGCAACTGTAAGTATGCCAGTTGTTTGGACTGATTACCCTCCTGAATCCTATAGTTTATGTTTGTTACTTTGTTTATTAAAACTGGTTGTCTTGTAAGTGTTGATAAAAATATGTTTACACAGCAATAAAGAGTATCACGATGCACAAATGGCAGAGAGACTATCCTTAAGTAATTCTGAAGGCTTAATTGCTCTTAACTGCTAAAGTATTGAAATGGATAAGCCTCTGGATATACATGGAAATCCTGTCCTTGGGATTTTTTTTTTTTAAGATTTTATTTATTTATTTGACAAAGAGAGACACAGCGAGAGAGGGAACAGAAGCAGCGGGAGTAGGAGAGGGAGAAGCAGGCTTCCCGCTGCGCAGGGATCCTGATGCGGGGCTCGATCCCAGGACCCTGCGATCATGACTTGAGCCGAAGGCAGGCGCTTAACGACTGAACCACCCAGGCGCCCCCCCCCCCCTTTTTTTTTCCTTGGGATGGTTTAAATCTGGATGGATATTTTTCTTCTTTTCTCTAACCTTGGTATTGTCCATGCAGTGCCATCAGAATGGTTTCCATGAACATTATAAAACATAAAATATTAAGTCCTCTTTATATCTGTGTTTCCCTTACAAGTGTAGAAAAATGTTTACAAGCTCCTGGAAAGCACAGAAGTTTCTTTCTGAAGCTACAAAATTAGCCCTTTGTATCAGAGTATTAACTACATTTGCCTACATCAGACCACAGCATGAAAAGAGGCAATAATACTTGATTAAACAAAGGGACTTGCTTCGACTTGTTCCCAAATTTTAAAATGTCAGCAGCCACTAGGTCACTAATCACAGAGGGCCTTTTGCATCTTCTACTGCATCACTGCCCCCATCGGATCCCCACATCCATTTTTCTGGAGAGCAAAATTGCCTCATAGTTCATGTATATGAACTTACTCTTTTCTTTTTGAAAACTGACTGCTGTAAAAATTAATAACTGTTCTCATTTTCTAATTAGTATTGGATGGATTAGAAAAATGAAAGCCCTAATGTTCTCCTGAGTACTTACACACAGTTTTTGCATGTGGCATAGGACTTAGACACGGTGAATGTGGAAACCAGCCATTTCCACACCTCTACCCTCCCGGAGTCTCCAGCCGATGTTCCGTGGGGCCCTGGGCAGGCTCCCCAGATCATGACTATGCAGGTGGGCAGGCAGTATGTGGTTAGTCTTCCAGTTGCTCATCTATAGCTTATTCCTCAGCTTCAGTGGCTAGAAATGGAGCTGAAATTTGGGGCAGGAAGAGAAGGGGTTAAACAAAGGTTGGCCAGATACCAAAGACATGTTTGACTCCTTACAGGAAGCTAAACCCATCCCAAAAAGGCGGGAGGGTCGAGGTGTGGAAATGGCTGGTTTCCACATTCACCGTGTCTAAGTCCTATGCCACATGCAAAAACTGTGTGTAA